>NC_039358.1:107419087-107648546 GCF_003573695.1 Papaver somniferum
GTCATATATTCCCATACATCACACTAGATAGATATCCTATTCATGGAATACGATTCACTTTCAAGATGCCTTGATGGTGAAATGGTAGACACGCGAGACTCAAAATCTCGTGCTGAAGAGCGTGGAGGTTCGAGTCCTCTTCAAGGCATAATATTGAGAATGCTCATTCAATGAGCAATTCAATAAGAGATCTCAGATCGAATCGATATTGTAGACCGAGTATCTTTTGATACAAAGTAGTCCGGCAATCCCTACGATCCGAGTCTGAGCTATTGGAATTGGAATAAGTTCGGCAGTGAATCACTAAATTTTGGAGATCTTCTCTATCTAATGAATGGGGAGTCCACTTTGAAATCGTCCGACCTGCACCACCCCCCGAGTATATGCTTCAACAGGAATCACATAGGGTAAATTGATACAATAGAAACCTCTGAGAAAATGCCCGCCCGTAACCCAGTAGATAAAGTACATTACGTAGTCCGTTTTAGGGATTGACGACTTACCCATTCAGTTATTTTGGCACTGGACGTTCCTAAAATGGGTACTATCAGGTCGGGTGAATTCGATAATAGACGTATGTTGGCATTCCAGCCTTCCTTCCCCTTTCAGGGAAAGAAAATCCAGTACCTCTTGGTCGTGTGAATATCTGAATAGGACGAACCGGTCCCGTGGATATCTTTGCTTCGGTTTTTTTTTGCTAAGTCCAAAGTTTATTATAACAAAAAAAACGTAATTACAAGAATTACAAAATTGGAGCACAAAAACTCCCTACCCCCATAAACCAAAGGAGTCTAAATAACTTTTAAGAAATAACAAAAGAATAACCACAAAAAAGAAAATTAAAAGAAGCTACCTATTTGTATAGCCAACTCCTTTCAATTTACTTCTGCTGCTACCAACTCTATACGATTTGCTCTTAGAAAAAATTCCATCCATAATATCCGTATCAAAAGCATAATTACCCAAGATATCTTCCTCTTCATCCACATAAAACTCTCCGTCTTCATCCTCAGTGGAAAAGTTACCAGGAACAAGGTTAATAGGAGACAACTTACTAGAAGATTCTTTCTTTGAATTCATTCTTTCCATTTGCTCCCTCTTTTCTTTGAAATATTCTTGTCTAAAAGCTGGACTTCTAATGAACTGAGCACGCTCATCTTCCAACTGAATAGTGCTTCCCACCTCTAATTCTTCCTTAGAAAAAATATTATTCCTATAAAAAACAGTATCAACCAACCCCGCTTGAATTTCCATGTTAGTGCCACGGCTCGGAGATTCCTCAATAGACTTGCTGGGAGAAGATTCCAAACTTGAATCAGATTGCAAAGAACGCTTTGCTATAATATTAGCAGCCTGTTTGGCAACTTTCCTAGCTTTTTTCCTAGCTAAAATGTTAGCATCAACCTCACCCCATTTTTTAAAGCCCATACTAACATCTGAGTCACTAGATTCCAATTGGTCCTCCTCCTCAACCTCAATAATAACATTATCAAGGCCTAACTCGGATTCTAGGACATCAAATTTGTTTTTAACCACAACTTCAGCTTGCTTCAACTCATCCACCAAAGGAGTATAATCATTCTCAAAAGGAGTAAAAGAGAAATATTTCTTTCCTTTCACTTCAGTCCATTCGTCTTTAGAAAAACTCTGTGCAGCCATGTCTTCCTGATTTTTACGTAAAGCTATATCTTTCTGAGCTGCAATAGTATTTTTGCAATGAATAAACTTCATCTGAGCTTCACGCAACTCATCAGCAGATTTAGCAAGCTCCTTTTCCAACTGATTAGCTTCATCAATAACTTCAGTAGGAGTGTTTTTATGTTTAATCAATTCAACCATGGACTGAGCACCAGACTGATCAAGTGCATCTGCATGGCCTGCATTGATATAATCTGTACGTGCATTATCTTCTTTAGCTGTAGTTTCACGAGACCCAACAGTTTCTGAAGTTTTAAAAGGTTTTGGTTTGTTCACGGCCTGTATCCCATCTTTGTTCACAGATTTAACCACGAAATTTTGTTTGTTCACGACCCTTGTCTGGGTTTCCAACTCAGACACGGACTGAACTTCAGAGTTTTGCTTCTTCTCGGACTGAATTTGAGTATTAGATGTCATTTGCGTAACTTTTGCATGGTCTGCATGGACTGCATGAGCAGATTGTGTACGTGCAGCAAGCGCTTCCTTGACTGCAATTGCGTTTTGCAATCTAAGCTGAGCTTCACGAACCTCAGATTCAGAGCAATCAAGCTCCTCCTTCAACTGTGTATCATCAGCTGAAGCACCAACCTTATTATCCTCCATATTATCCAGATTCAAAGACTTCTCCTCTTCCTCATCAGTTTTAGCTGATTTTGCTTGCCAAACTTGGATTGTAGGTTTATGAACAATCTGTTTTTCCTTACCAGCAGCCTTCATGCTAATCTTCTTTTTGCATTCACCATCAACATGCCCAATAATATTGCAAGATAAACAGAATTTAGGTGAATTTGGTATATCAACATATTGCCAAAATTTTTTACCTCCTGCAGTGATAGAGATGCGCTCAGGAATATGCTTTGCGAAGTCTATATCTACCAAAACAGCTGCGAAGTGACCATATTCCAGATTTAGGGTTCTTTGGAAGAAGCTTTAAAGTTTGGGAAGGGGTTTTGATTGATCAAAAAGAAGAATCTACTTCAACCGATATACCCTTAGGCACGGCCATACATAACATAGAAATCACACTTGGAAAGGGTAGACAATTAGCTAGAGCAGCAGGTGTTGTAGCGATACTGATTGCAAAAGAGGGTAAATCGGCTACATTAAAATTACCGTCTGGGGAGGTCCGTTTGTTATTCAGAAACTGCTCAGCAACAGTCGGGCAAGTGGGTAATGTTGGGGTGAACCAGAAAAGTTTGGGTAAATGAATATTTGATTTATCCCTTGGAAAAATTTCTGCTAAACTAATATTTTATGTTGCTTCCAAAAAATAACCCCTCGCGTGCGAAATTATAGAAGATCTCCTTTAAGATCAAACAATTCCATCGAATTGAGTATGATTGCATGTGTGATAGCATCTACTATACCAGGAATATCAATGAACCCAATTATTGCAATTGCTCAGGATACCCTTTTTTAGCTTCTAGGGTCTATTTCTTAGTTCAAGATCCCTCTTACTAACTGGAATCAAAGAATTAGTAGACCTCTTCCGCCCAAAATGGGAATGGGATTGGGTTGTGAACTTATAATCTAATGATGGAGTTGATTCCATGATTATAAGTTCATTCCATACCGGACCAGACCGGAATAGGGTTATGTACATTCTCATTATGAGAAGGGGGCATTCGAGCGTATGTAAATAGATACTATGTTTACATATGGATCCATGGGTCATTCCATTTAGGATTAGGAATATGCGTAATCGGACCTGCTTTTTACATATTTCTCGTTATTTGGGTACCATATTGACTTCTTTGGGCTTCTATTGAATCGAGAAGTAGGTTTGATTGTACATCTTTTTGATATATCTAAGGTATCCTCCGGATAATTCAAATCGAAGGAATTGGATGTCCGACTCGGGCCTATATGACATGACCGATCGATAGAAATACTCCAACACTACACCCTTGTCATATATTCGCATACATCACACTAGATAGATATCATATTCATGGAATACGATTCACTTTCAAGATGCCTTGATGGTGAAATGGTAGACACGCGAGACACAAAATCTCGTGCTGAAGAGCGTGGAGGTTCGTGTCCTCTTTAAGGCATAATATTGAGAATGCTCATTCAATAATCAATTCAATAAGAGATCTCGGATCGAATCGATATTGATAGACCGAGTATCTGTTGATACGAACTAGTCCGGCGATCCCTACGATTCGAGTCCGAGCTGTTGGAATTGGAATAAGTTCGGCAGTGGATCACTAAATTTTGGAGATCTTCTCTATCTAATGAATGGGGAGTCCACTTTGAAATCGTCCGCCCTGCTTCAACAGGAATCACACAGGGGTAAATTGATAATAGACATTTGTTGGCATTCCAGCCTTCCTTCCCCTTTCAGGGCAAGAAAATCCAGTACCTCTTGGTCGTGTGAATATCTGAATAGGACGAACCGGCCCCGTGGATATCTTTGCTTCGGAATAAAACAATTAGAATTAGGCTCGGCCAACTGGAATGTATATTAGCCATATAAAAGATCTTTCAATTGAGAATATCCATCGATTTGAGACGAAGTTTCTCTATTTTAGTTAGTTATTCAGTTAAACCAATGAAATGATTCATTATTGGAGCAGATAGCAAGAACCGTTTCATCGGACATGCGTATTTTTTATTTTCCAATGGATTTACTTGTTTAATTAATGGAAATTTTTTGATGTAGTGAGTAATAGGCTCTGGTTGTTCGCCGTTCAACAATTCTTGTTTAGGCAGTTCATACCATTCATACATAGTGTTTTGATCTAAGATTTCAATTCTTCTATCTTTCAGCAGTAGCATATTGTTCCATGTAGCTAAGGTCAAAAATATGGAAGAAACAAGTCTTTCCACGACTCTACCACCCGGTCAATTCTGTTCCACTTAATCCCTCTTTCATGGACACATATCTTTCCGGCTAAGGAATGGGAAATCTTTCTCCTCTTACATGAATCAAATGTTTCATTTCATTCGGGAAAAGCCACTTCTTTCTCAACAATTTCTTTGTCATTTGATCCAATTGCGTTCCATTAGATAGGAACAGATTTGATAAATACTGATAACTCTCGGATGGAGTATTAGAACGTAAATATCCATTAGAGAATAAACTACTGGTTCTAAGCCATCTCTGGCGATGAATCAATAATTCGAAGTGCTTTTCTTGTGTATTCTTGATGAACCAGCGTTTATATATATATGTAGGAGGCTTTGTTTGGGAATTAAGAAGCCCCTTTGACATCTCTTGATATGCAAAAAATTCTCGATGTGAAAACACAGAGACAAAGGGCTGATCTTTGAATAGGAAAAAGAATGGATCTGCAGGGTCTCAAATGTATTGGCTTATTCGAAAAAAAACCTTGTTCTTTAGAGGATCTATATCGTGTCTGGTATTGCATGGTTCAACTCTGCAAGAACTCTGAATCATTCTCTTGAAGCTCATCCTATTTATGATAAATGATACGCTTGCCCCGAAATAACCTGGCCCAATAGGGAAATCCCAATTCACTGGACCTTTCGATACAATCAAATATATTGCCACAAGGGCGCCATATTCTAGGAGCCCAAACTATGTGATTGAATAAATCCTCCTCTATCTGTTGCGGGTCGAGGGCTCCTTCTTCAAACTCCGACTCGTTTTTTTCATATAGAAATCTCTGATCAACAAAAGAAAAAGATCCATTTTGCATCATATCTAAGGGATTTCTTGGTTCGGACCGAAGAAGCAATGTCACTCGATCATTATCAAACTGACTGCAATCTTTTTCTGTCCGTGAGGGACCTATCCTATTTCTTCAAAAACATTTAATAAAAGGTAATGTACAAAATAAATCTGTTGTATACGAAATAGTCCCTTGCTATTGAGAAAAATGATCTAAATCTGCTGTCTGAGTGGACTGTTTTACCCACTCCATCTCCCTCGAATAGTCCTATTGTCCCCCCACGTCGATAAGGAGCTAAAATATCAACTACTTTGATCCCTGTTTCAAAAATAGATAATTTTGTATCTAATTGTATAAAGGCAGGCGCGGATCTATGAATAGGAGATGTTGTGCGAGTATCTACAGGACCTAAATTATCAACAAACTCTCCAAGAACGTTGAAAATTCGTCCGAGAGTAGCCCCACCAACCGGAACACTTAGAGCAGCTCCCGTGTCAATAACCTCCATTCCTCTCTTCAGACCATCTGTAGCACTCATAGCTACAACTCTCACTCGATTATTTCCTAATAATTGTTGTACCTCACAAGTGACATTAATTAGATCGCCGTCAGTATTTCGGCCCTTAACTACCAAAGCGTTGTAAATATTAGGCATCTTACCCGGGGGAAAGGATACATCTAGCACCGGACCAATGATTTGAGCGACACGCCCCAGGTTTTTTTCTTCAAGTGCGGAAACCCCGAGACCCGAAGGGGTAGGATTTGTTTTCATAATAATGATAAAGTGAAATATGTAGAAATTCTTTGCATTTTGTAAACCGAAGAAAAAATGTCCGACAGCAAGCAGGTTGATCGGTTAATTCAACACAATAATAAATAGGAGTTAGTACTTGATTTCGTTGGTACCATTCAAGCGACTCCAATTCGATTTCTTACTCGTTCAATGAGTGAATTTTCAAGTTTCACAACCTAAAAACTGAGGTAGATGGATAAAAACCATGAGGGAGCATTTCGGTTCTCTAGCATTATAGACAATCCCACCCATATTTTCTATGGAATTCGAACCTGAACTCTATTTATGATTCATTTTTTTTCACATTGGCCATTATTTCTTATTTCAGCATATATTTTTCCGCCTCTTCTCTACCTTTTTAGGGACGAATTCCGGATAGTTTTACATCTAGGATTTACATATACAACATATAGCACTGTCAAGAGTGAATTTCCTTTTTTTGATAAATTTAGATTAAAAAAAGTACGGGATTGAAAACTTGAAAAACAGGGATTGGGTTGCGCCGTACATATGAAATAGTATACAATAATGATGTTGATGTATTTGGCGAATAAAATACCGTGGTCTAACAACCAACCATTTTGATTAGTTGATAATAATTGTTGCGAGTTTTGTGAAAGATTCCTGTTAAAGGTTTCATTAACGGCTAATTCATGTCGAGTAGACCTTGTCGTTGTGAGAATTCTTAATTCATGCGTTGTAGAGAGGGACTTATGTCACCACAAACAGAGACTAAAGCAGGTGTTGGATTCAAAGCTGGTGTTAAAGATTACAAATTGACTTATTATACTCCTGACTATGAAACCAAGGATACTGATATCTTGGCAGTATTCCGAGTTACTCCTCAACCTGGAGTTCCACCTGAGGAAGCAGGGGCTGCGGTAGCTGCCGAATCTTCTAAACATGGACAACTGTGTGGACCGATGGACTTACCAGCCTTGATCATTACAAAGGAAGATGCTACGACATCGAGCCCGTTGCTGGAGAAGACGATCAATATATTTGTTATGTAGCTTATCCTTTAGACCTTTTTGAAGAAGGTTCTGTTACTAACATGTTTACTTCCATCGTGGGTAATGTATTTGGGTTCAAAGCGCTTCGCGCTCTACGTCTGGAGGATCTGCGAATTCCTGTTGCTTATGTTAAAACTTTCCAGACCACCTCACAGTATCCAAGTTGAAAGAGATAAATTGAATAAGTATGGTCGTCCCCTATTGGGATGTACTATTAAACCAAAATTGGGGTTATCTGCTAAGAACTACGGTAGGGCGGTTTATGAATGTCTACGTGGTGGACTTGATTTTACCAAGGATGATGAAAACGTGAACTCACAACCCTTTATGCGTTGAAGAGACCGTTTCTTATTTTGTGCCGAAGCAATTTATAAATCACAGGCCGAAACAGGTAAAATCAAAGGACATTACTTGAATGCTACTGCAGGTACATGCAAAGAAATGATGAAAAGGGCTGTATTTGCCAGAGAATTGGGAGTTCCTGTAGTAATACATGACTACTTAACGGGTGGATTCACTGCAAATACTAGATTGGCTCATTATTGCCGAGATAATGGCTTACTTATTCACATCCACCGTGCAATGCATGCAGTTATTGATAGACAGAAGAATCATGGTATCCAATTTCGTGTACTAGCGAAAGCATTACGTATGTCTGGTGGATATCATATTCACTCTGGTACCGTAGTCGGTAAACTGGAAAAGGAAAGGGAAATAACCTTGGTCTTTGTTGATTTACTACGTGATGATTATATTGAAAAAGACCGAAGTAGTGGTATTTATTTCACCCAAGATTGGGTATCTCTACCGGGTGTTCTGCCTGTGGCTTCAGGTGGTATTCACGTTTGGCATATGCCTGCTCTGACCTAGATCTTTGGAGATGACTTTGTACTACAGTTCGGTGGAGGAACTTTAGGACACCCTTGGGGTAATGCACCGGGTGTTGTAGCAAATCGAGTAGCCCTAGAAGCGTGTGTACAAGCGCGTAATGAGGGACGTGATCTTGCTCGTCAAGGTAATGACATTATCCGTGAAGTTTGAAAATGGAGCCCTGAGCTAGCAGCTGCTTGTGAAGTATGGAAGGAAATCAAATTCAAATTTGAAGCAATGGATACTTTGTAGTCCAGTAATTACCATTCGTTCCTTTAATTGAATTGCAATTAAACTTGGCCCAATCTTTTACTAAAAAAGGATTGAGCCGAATAACGAATAAGGTTCCTATTTCATTTTCCAGGCATATATACATACTGGATTTCGGTATACAAAATCTTAAATACAAGATCTAAGACTCAACAATTCAAATCCTTCTGTTGTTGGATCCATAATTAATCCTATGGATCCTTGAGATGGGATTAGTATTTTTTTTTTCATACCCCTTAATCCGGACTATGGTCGAATCGAGCCAATGGTCGCAACGCTTTATACTCGTCACGTATATTGTCCTTTTCCTTCCGCATTGCCATAAAAACTTATTATTCTCCAAAAAAGAATTCTTCCTAGGAGAGAACAAATCTTTTCGATTAGAATTTGTACACGGCACGGGATAACCCTCGCTTTCTATTCTAATTGAAGAAAGGGTTCCATCATATAGATTGATAGTGAAGTGATATCCAGATTCCCACAAAAAAAGAATCCTTTTTTTCAAGACTCATCCGTGGTTAGTTAATTATTCTATTGGATTTATATACTTATTCCGAGAGGATATATTGAAATGATTATTCATCGAATGACTATTCATCTGGTGTATTTACATTCAAATAGGGGGGCAGACAAGCTCTATGGGAAAAAGGTGGTTCAATTCGATGTTGTTTAACGAGGAATTAAAACATAGGTCTGGGCTAAGTAAATCAATGGATAGTCTTGGTCCTATTGAAAATACCAGTGAAAGTGAAGATCCCGTTATATATGATAGGGATAAAAATATTGATAGTGGGGACAATAGTGATAATTCCAGTGCTAATAATATGGATACTTTTTTCGATGTCAGGGACATTCAGAGTTTGATCTCTGATGACATCTTCTTAGTTAGGGATCGCAATGGTAATAGTTATTCGATATATTTTAATATCGAAAATTTTATTTTCGAGATTGACAACGATCGCTCTTTTATGAATGAACTAGAAAGTTCCTTTTATAGTTATCTGAATAATGGTTCTCAAAGCGACAATCACTACTACGATCGTTATATGTATGATACTCAATATAGTTGGAATAATCACATTTTTAATTGCATTGATAGTTATCTTCGTTCTGAAATCAGTATTCATAATTACATTTCAGGCGATAGTTACAATTACAGCGACAGTTACATGTATAGTTACATTTGTAAGAAAGTGTAAATAGTAGTGACAACGAGAGTTCCAGTATACGAATTAGCACAAATAGAAGTGATTTCAATATGAGAAGAAAATATAATGATCTCGATATAAATAAAAAATACAGACATTTGTGGGTTCAATGCGAGAGTTGTTATGGGTTAAATTATAAGAAATTTTTTAAGTCAAAACTCAATGTTTGTGAACAATGCGGATATCATTTGAAAATGAGCAGTTCAGATAGAATCGAGCTTTCGGTTGATCCGGGCACTTGGTTTTTTTTTTTGCTAAGTCAAGAAATTGTATTGATAAAAAAGTTATTTACAAGATATATATAGGAGAAAAGAGATCAATGTGACCCCAAAAACTCCTAAAACCTATTTAAAACGACAATAAATTACATTTGGGAATTCAATTGAACTTAAGAAAATTGGGCGACCTTCAAAATGAATACCAACCCCATCCTCTAATAAACAACCCCGCTTTGCCATAGTATCAGCTGCAAAATTTTCCTCTCTAAAGGAATGTTCAAAACGAATTGTACCATATAAACCTTTAACTTCCATCCATCTTTGCCTAGCAAACCAAGGAACGTTATCTTCTTCCAAAGCCTTCAACACACTTGTAGAATCTGATCTAATAACAATGCAATCATATCCCCACTGAACTGCCCACTCCATACCCACAATAATACCATACAATTCAGCCAAATAATTAGAAGTAACTCCCAAGCCAATACACATAGCACCAACCACTTCACAATTTGCATTCCTTGCAACAACACCAGCTCCCGCCACCCCTGGATTACCTCTTGAGGCGCCATCCGTGCACAAAAGCAATTCATTAGCATTAGGAGGAAACCAAAAACACTCCTTAGGATCAGTAAACTTCACCTTTCTATGCCGAACTCGAAAAAACTCCAGAATTCTCAAGTCTTCCAAAGAATTATGCATAAAAATCTTCGTTCGAGCTGAATATTCTTGCATCAAATTAAAAACACGTTTTTGAAATAAAGACCAACAAGGATTCTTCTTTTCATACACTTTTTTGTTTCTAGTGAACCATAATTCTGAACGCACAACCAAATTCACTACCAACCACAAATCCTTAACAATACCACTATGATTTTTTGCCCCTTGGTAAGAAGTAATAATATCATAATGAGGTTTAATTTTGAAAATACCTTCAATCCACTCCCAAGCTCTTTGCGCAAAATTACAGCTCCAAAGAAAATGTTGGAGAGACTCCTCCTCAATCTGACACACACTACATTTGGATGCAAGTTGAAATTTGAATCTGTTGCGTACCTTATCAAGAGTTGCACACGCACCACGAATAAACTTCCAGTTCTGAGCCGCCAATAAAGGATGCACCACCCTCTTCCATAACAGCCACGCCTCCCTCAAAATAGGATATTTCTCCCTCAAAATAGGATCCGGGCACTTGGGATCCTATGAATGAATACATGGTTTCTATGGACCCCATTGAATTTCATTCAGAAGAGGAACCTTACAAATATCGTATCGATTCTTATCAAAGAAAAACAGGGTTAACCGAGGCTATTCAAACAGGCATAGGTCAACTAAATGGTATTCCCATAGCTATTGGGGTTATGGATTTTCAGTTCATGGGGGGCAGTATGGGATCCGTAGTAGGTGAGAAAATTACCCGTTTGATCGAGCATGCGACTCGTAAAGCTCTACCTTTTATTATAGTTTGTGCTTCGGGAGGAGCGCGCATGCAAGAAGGAAGTTTGAGCTTGATGCAAATGGCTAAAATATCTTTCGCTTCATATAATTATCAATCAAATAAAAAGTTATTCTATGTATCAATCCTTACATCTCCTACAACCGGTGGGGTGACTGCAAGTTTTGGTATGTTGGGAGATATCATTATTGCCGAGCCTAATGCCTACATTGCATTTGCGGGTAAAAGAGTAATTGATTTTTTTTTGCTAGGTCAAAATGGTTTATTAAAGCAAAAAAACGTAATTACAAGAATTACAAAGTGGGAGGCACAAGGCCTCCCCACCCCCATAAACCAAAGGGGAGAAAAAATAACATCAAAAAATTACTAAAAACTCATAAAATAAGCTCCTAAACTCAAATAACTAACAAAAAAGAAGAAAAATAGGAACTTAACATCGTTTGCGCCCCTTTCCCACCTTAAAATTCTTCTTCTTAGGTTGGATACCAGCAAGGATTTCCGCCAGAACATCAGGGTCTCCATAAAACTCATTATATTCATCATCATAAATATTATCATATTCATCTTCATCTGAAGCATAATTACCACCAGGAACAAGCTTAATAGGAGTTTGAGGTTTTTTCTTCTCTCTATTTTCTTTAAAATACTCCTTTCTATAGGCTGGATTTCTAATAAAGTTAGTCCGAACTTCATCATTCGTAATGGTGCCTACCTCTGCAAGCTCCTCTTCATTGAGAATATTTTCCGTCCTTTGTTGCCTTAGAGCTTCTAATCTATCAAGAAAAGCTTTCTTCTTTTCTGCATCAACAGTTTCAGTTGAGCTCTCAACTAAATCTGTAGCCTTTGAAACATTGCTATTCTTGTTTTTATTGTGATCACTAATCGTACCCCATTCAGTAGAATTTTTAACTTCAGCTGCCATATTATTATTTTTTTGCTAGGTCAAAAAGGTTTATTAAGCAAAAAAACGTAATTACAAGAATTACAAATTTGGAGCACAATTCTCCCTACCCCCATAAACCGAAGGGGGCAAAATAACGATTATAAATAACAAAAGAAATAACCACAAAAAATAAAATTAAAAGAAGCTACCTATATCTATAGCCAACTCCTTTCAATTTACTTCTGCTGCTACGAACTCTATACGATTTTCTCTTAGAAAAAATTCCATCCATAATATCCGTATCAAAAGCATAATTACCCAAGACATCTTCATCTCCATCCACCAAAAACTCTCCGTCTTCATCCTCAGAGGCAAAGTTACCAGGAACAAGCTTAATAGGAGACAACTTACTAGGAGATTTTTTCTTTTGCTCCCTCTTTTCTTTGAAATATTCTCGTCTAAAAGCTGGACTTCTAATGAACTGAGCACGCACATCTTCCAACTGAATATTGCTTTCCACCTCTAATTCTTCCTTAGACAAAATATTATTCCTATCAAAAACAGTATCAACCAACCCCGCTTGAACACGGGTTGGAGATTCCTCAATAGACTTGCTGGGAGAAGATTCCAAACTTGAATCAGATTGCAAAGAACGCTTTGCAATAATATTAACAGCCTGTTTGGCAACTTTCCTAGCTTTTTTCCTTGCTAAAATGTCAGCATCAACCTCACCCAAAGTTTTAGAGCCCATACTAACATCTGAATCACTAGATTCTACATGATCCTCCTCCTCCTCCTCAATAACAACATTATCAAGGCCTAACTCAGATTCTAGAACATCAAATTTGTTTTTAACCACAACTTCAGTTTGCATCAACTCATCCACAAAAGGAGTATAATCCTTCTCAAAAGGAGTAAAAGAGAAAGTACCTTTGCTAGGGGATTTCTTTCCTTTCACTTCAGTCCATTCATCTTTAGAAAAGCTCTGAGCAGCCATGTCTTCCTTATTTTTACGTAAAGCTATATCTTTCTGAGCTGCAATAGTATTTTTACAATGAATAAACTTCATCTGAGCCTCACGCAATTCAGCAGCAGATTTAGCTAGCTCCTTTTCCAACTAATTAGCGTCAATAACGTCAGTAGGAGTGTTTTTAAGATTTATCAAATCAACCACGGACTGAACTGCATGGCCTGCATTGATAGAATCTGTACGTGCATTATCTTCTTCAGCTGTAGCGCCAACAACTTCAGAAGTTTCTTTGTTCACGACTCTTATTTGGGTTTCCAACTCAGACACGGACTGAGCTGTAGAGATTTGGTTTATCACGGACTGAGTTGTAGAGTTTTGGTTTAACCCGGACTTTGCATGGTCTGCATGAGCAGATTGTGTACGTGCAGCAAGCGCTTCCTTGGCTGCAATTTCGTTTTGCAATCTAAGCTGAGCCTCACAAACTCGATCATCCTCCTTCTCAACTGAAGCACCAACCATCTTATTCTCCAGATTCAAAGACTTCTCCTCACCCTCATTATTTTTAGCTGATTTTGCTTGCCAAACTTGGATTGTAGGTTTATGAACAATCTGTTTTTCCTTACCAGCAGCCTTCATGCTATTCTTCTTTTTGCATTCACCATCAACATGCCCAATAATATTACAAGATAAACAGAATTTAGGTGAATTTGGTATATCAACATATTGCCAAATTTTTTTACCTCCTGCAGTGATAGAGATGCGATCAGGAATATGCTTTGCAAAGTCTATATCTACCAAAACAGCTGCGAAGTGACCATATTCTAGATTTAGGGTTCTTTGATCCACCACAATTGGTGTTCCAAGGATTTTCCCAATAGAAAGTAATGATCTCTCAGTCCATATCTCAATAGGGAGACCAAGAAAACGTACCCAAACAGCTGCATGGGACGTTCTTTGTTTATCAGGATTAAAACCTGGGTACCAATCAATCAACCTCAGAATTTGTTGATTGACAAACCACTTTTCAGCACGAATCTTCTCCTTGTCCAATTCTGAAGATAACATAATAACAAAGAATCCTTTGCTCATAGGTATAAACTTACACCTATTCTTAAGTTTCCATTGATTTTCAAGGATTTTTTGAATCTCAACAAACTTTAAACCTGTAGCATCCAGCCTAGCTATGAAACTATATTGAAAAGGCTTGCACCCTTCCTGATAATAATCATTAGGAATGACAAGAGCTGGATCACCCTCAACAAGAGTAGGGTTTG
This sequence comes from Papaver somniferum, assembly GCF_003573695.1. Lineage (NCBI taxonomy): Eukaryota > Viridiplantae > Streptophyta > Magnoliopsida > Ranunculales > Papaveraceae > Papaver > Papaver somniferum. Next base: position 107,433,382 of record NC_039358.1, read on the forward strand.
GTAACAAGGAAATATCAACTGAAGTTGGATTTAGGGTTTTACGTTCCCTAACTTTTTCAGCAAAAGAAACTGTTTTAGCATGGTTTTGATTTGAGCTACTAGGAAGGTTATCTAAAGAATGAATCATCATGAATCAACGTATTGATTCTGATAATCCAAAAACGTAAAACTTGAAACCTTATACGTGAAAAAACTTGGTTTTCCAAAATCGCCAAAAAGAGAAAAAAACGGACATTCTCTTTCCTCCTAGTACATAGGAACTACCCTTGAAAGCGCTCTGGAACTTCAGCTGCCATATTAGCAGCAAGCAATTCAGCCTCTTCCTCATCTAAATCTTCAACAATACTTTGCTGAACTTCCTCCAAATTAGCACCCTCAACGTCATCTCTAAAACCCAATTCTGAACTTAATACTTCATATGTATTTTTCCTAACTTTTTCAGAAGATTCAAGTAAAGCATCAGTTAGAGGCGTAAAAGAAAATTTTGTACCTTTCACTGGCGTCCAATTCTGAACTTAGTAAACGTATTAGGGTTGGAAACTAACTTGTTTTCCAAATCAGACTTGGAAACGGACTTCTTGTTGGAAGTCACAGACGTCTCTTCCAAATTATCCCCAGGCTTATTTTCCAAATTAGACACGGTTTTAGAATTTTGCTTGGACTTGATTTCAGAATTCTGGTTTTGCACGGACTTGCCTCCACAAACGTTAGTTGTACCAATCTTGTTCCCGGACATACCAGCTTCAACAAGCTTAGTCACAGCTCCTTTACGTGCAGCAATAGCTTCCTTAGCTGCAATCACGTTTTTGCACTTGATTAACCTGAATTGAGCCTCATGGAATTCTTTTGAAGAGATAGCAAGCTCATTCTCCAACTTTTCATTGCTAGATTGAACTGTATCCTCAATTCTGTTATCATTAGTAACTCCAATAGTACTTGAATCTGAAGCACAAAGTATAGTTTCCTGATTTGCATGAGTTGCACGGGCTATTGCAGCCTTGTGCTTCTCAAAATCTTGTTCAATTTGATTAGTATTACCATCCACGCCCACACTAACTTCTGGTAAAACAACTTTAGATTTGATTTGCCATCTCTTACCAGCATTAGGATCATAACTACCCTTAAAAGTCTTCTCTCCCACGACTACTTGTTGTTGTTTCTCTTTGTTCCCATCAATTTTAGTCGACTTCTTCTTGCATTCAGCATCCGCATGACCAATAATATTACACTTTGAACAGATTGAATATCAATATATTGCCAAAACTCTTTTCCACCTGAGGTTATATGAATTCTCTCTGGAGTATTCTTAGCAAAATCAATAGCAATTAAAACTGAAGCATAAAAACCATAATCAATTTGTAAAGTTTTGTCATCCACCACAATTGGATTACCTAGAATCTAACCAATTGAAAGCAAAGACTTTTCAGTCCAAAGCTCAACCGGTAAATCTGGAAACATAACCCAAACAGCAGCATGTGAAGAACGATATTTGTTTGGGTTAAAACTTGGATACCAATCAATTAGCTTCAACAAGTGATTGTTAACAGTTGCAGCTGGACCATTGCGAATCTTCTCTTTATCTTCAGCACACGAAAGCATAACTATGAAGAAACCTTTAGCCGTTGGAAGAAATTTAATCCGTTCAAGTTTCCATTGATCTAAAAGTTGTGTCTTAACTTCAGAAAACTTCAAACCAGTGAAGTCTAATCTAGCAATAAAACTATGTTGAAATCTGATGCAACCCTCTTGAAACAAATCCAAAGGGATTTCTAATGCAGGTTCACCTTCTTTAAGAGTTGGATTAGGTAACATGGAAAGATCAACAGATGTTGGAATTAGGGTTTTCTTTCCTTTGAGAATATCAGCAAAAGACCCATGACTACCATTAGGATTTTTAATCCCTGATGTTGTAGGGATTGATGATTCAATCATCATAAACCAACCGTAGCTGATTTAGATGATCAAAACGTGAGAAAAATCAAAACCTAGGCGTGAAAAAAAAAGATGGAAAAGAAAATCGCCTTTTAGAGAAAAAAATGGACATAACTCACAAATTATAGATATTTTAGGGCTTTTTTCGTTAAAAGAGTAATTGAACAAACATAGAATAAGACAGTACCTGATGGCTAACCATTGGTCAACCATTTGTGAACCAACCAATGTACAAGTTTAGGTACGGTTACTCAAACCTAAATGAATACATTTCATTTGTGTGTGACAAGCTAAGTTTCGATCTAACGGTTGAAAGATATTAGCTTGGATAAATAAGTTTTTTCATCTAACGGTGATTATTGAATGCGTTGTTACCAAGGTAACCTAGATTCCAAACCCTGATTTGAAAACTATATAAGGAGACGTCTAGCAACTGTGCATTAGGATCATAACTACCCTTAAAAGTCTTCTCTCCCACGACCCTTGTTGTTGTTTCTCTTTGTTCCCATCAATTTTAGTCGACTTCTTCTTGCATTCAGCATCCGCATGACCAATAATATTACACTTTGAACAGAACTTTGGATATTTTTGAATATCAATATATTGCAAAAACTCTTTTCCACCTGAGGTTATATGAATTCTCTCTGGAATATGCTTAGCAAAATCAATAGCAATTAAAACTGAAGCATAAAAACCATAATCAATTTGTAAAGTTTTTTCATCCACCACAATTGGATTACCTAGAATCTAACCAATTGAAAGCAAAGACTTTTCAGTCCAAAGCTCAACCGGTAAATCTGGAAACATAACCCAAACAGCAGCATGTGAAGAACGATGTTTGTTTGGGTTAAAATCTGGATACTAATCAATTAGCTTCAACAAGTGATTGTTAACAGTTGCAGCTGGACCATTGCGAATCTTCTCTTTATCTTCAGCACACGAAAGCATAACTATGAAGAAACCTTTAGCCATTGGAAGAAATTTAATCCCTTCAAGTTTCCATTGATCTAAAAGTTGTGTCTTAACTTCAGAAAACTTCAAACCCGTGAAGTCTAATCTAGCAATAAAACTATGTTGAAATCTGATGCAACCCTCTTGAAACAAATCCAAAGGGATTTCTAACGCAGGTTCACCTTCTTTAAGAGTTGGATTAGGTAACTTGGAAAGATCAACAGATGTTGGAATTAGGGTTTTCTTTCCTTTGAGAAAATCAGCAAAAGACCCATGACTACCATTAGGATTTTTAATACCTGATGTTGTAGGGATTGATGATTCAATCATAATAAACCAACCGTAGCTGATTTAGATGATCAAACGTGAGAAAAATCAAAACCTAGGCGTGAAAAAAAAAAGATGGAAAAGAAAATCGCCTTTTAGAGAAAAAAACGGACATAACTCACAAATTATAGATATTTTAGGGCTTTTTCGGTAAAAGAGTAATTGAACAAACATAGAATAAGACAGTACCTGATGGCTAACCATTGGTTAACCATTTTTGAAACAACCAATGTACAAGTTTAGGTACGGTTACTCAAACCTAAATGAATACATTTCATTTGTGTGTGACAAGCAAAGTTTTGATCTAACGGTTGAAAGATATTAGCCTGGATAAATAAGGTTTTTCATCTAACGGTGATTATTGAATGCGTTGTTACCAAGGTAACCTAGATTACAAACCCTGATTTGAAAACTATATAAGGAGACGTCTAGCAACTGTGCAAAACTAATCCCCACACCTCCTGTGTGATAATAGTTGGTTTGCTAGACTCGATTCTCCTTTAATCGTAGGTTTCTTCTCGAGACCCTGCCGATTAACGACTGAAAGACTTCATTGGGATTGTGAAGCCAGACGAAACTACTTCTCTTGTAGTTGAGCGATCTGATCTTGCCATTTTCTATCCTACGAGGTCAATTAAATAATTGACTTGAGATTATATCTCCGATAGGGAAAGATAAAAAGAAATTACAAACATCTTCGTCTCATCGTTTCTGATTCCGCAATATCTAGTTTCGCTACCATACGATTTATATTATTGTGAGGTCATTGATAATACTAGGTTGTTCTTCGAGAATATAAGACCGGTTTATTAATTAGTTCTTGTTCACCTTGATTTCTATCAAAAGACATAACAAAACTTTTAGGTTTATCTGTGGGAGACAAATTTATCTATCCTCGTAGACTTTTCTGTGTGATACATATTTGTTTGCTAAAGTCTTCGACTTTGGGTCGTAGCAACTCTTGGTTGTGGGTGAGATCAGCTAAGGGAATCAAGTGCGTAGTATCCTGCTGGGATCAGAGACGTAAGAAGCGCAACTATACCTTTAATCAGTGTGAGATTGATTAGGGTTCAAATACAGTCCAGATCGAAGTTAGTTTGTAGTAGGCTAGTGTCTGTAGTGGCTTAATACAGTGTGGTGTTTAATCTGGACTAGGTCCCGAGGTTTTTCTGCATTTGCAGTTTCCTCGTTAACAAAATTTCTAGTGTTTGTGTTATTTCTATTCCACATTATATTTTGTTATATAATTGAAATATCACAGGTTGTGCGTTTGTACTGATCAATTATGAAATCCAACCTTTGGTTGTTGATTGGAAATTGATTGATCATTGGAAATTGGTCTTTGGTACCATCCAAGTTTATTATCCTTGTATTTGATAAAGACTCGCATATTTCAATTTGCTTGAGTAAAATCAAATCAAGAGAGAGATATTAACTCCTCGATATACTTGTCTCTAGATTGAGTCTGACTGTCTAGTTGATTCTCTAGAATGTATATTGGAGTTAGTCCGTACAGATTGTTAATTGAAATATTGAGTGTGGTTGTTATACCCCCGCTTTTTCAATTGGTATCAGAGCAGGCAAACACCTTAAAACCTTATAAGTTTGTGTTTGCTCGATCCTCAAAAGTCTATCCCTATGGGAAATCGTTTTGGGAGACTTGCTCATAGCATCTGTAACGCACACCAGAGCTCCTTAAAGATTGTTCAAATATTATTCATTAGACCTACAGTCCCTCATAATAATCACATTCCATCTAGTATGTCGGAAAATCTAGATGTGAGAAAACAATCTAAGGAAAAACTTAAAAAGAATTTTCAAAGAAAGCATAGTCAACGCTCAAAGGTATGGACTCTCACAAGTACTACCATAAAGGATCAATTGACAAGGATCTGTTTAGGGCGTTTGAAAATGTTTTGAAATTCTTAGAAAAACTAAATTCCCTGGAAAATTTGAACTTCTCTGATAAAAGTTTTGTGCCTGTCAAATCTTTTGATTATGCACAAACTGTTCCCAACACCAATTCAGGTGGAGTCAATAAGATTTTTTTTTTTTTTGATAAGTCAAAAATTGTATTGATAAGAAAAGAGATATTTACAACATAGAAATTGAGAAAAGAGGTCACAGCAACCCCAAAAACTCAAAAACTATTTAAAACGAAAATAAGAAACATTAGGATACTCAATTAAGTTTAACAAAAGAGGACGCCCAACAAAATTGAGTCTCACTCCAGAATCCAAAAAACAACCAGTCTTTGCCATTTTATCAGCCGCAAAATTTGCTTCACGAAACGTATGCACCAATTGAATAGAATCAAACTTGACTTTAGCTTCATACCATCTATGTATTGCAAACCATGGTATATTATCCCCTTCCAAAGCAGTTATAACACTCATAGAATCAGTCCTTACAAGCACATCTCTGTAACCCCATTGAACTGCCCAATCTAAGCCAATTAGAATGCTATATAATTCCGCTAAAAAATTAGAAATAACACCAAGGCCAACACACATTGCTCCCACCACTTCACAAGCTGAATTCCTAGCCACCACTCCAGCTCCGGCCACCCCTGGGTTACCTCTAGAAGCTCCATCACAGCACAACAAGAGTTGATTTTGCATTGGAGGCTTCCAAAGACACTCAACAGGTTCCAACATCTTCACCTTACGGCATTTAACCCTGAAAAAATCCAATATCTCCAGATCTTCAACCCTGTTAAGCATACACCCCTTCATTCTATCTGAGTATTCATGAATGAAATTAAACACACGCTTCTTAAAGAAATTCCAGCAAGGCTTCTGCTTCTCATAAACCATCTTATTCCTTTGAAACCACAGTTCTGAACGCACCACCAGATTAGAGACAAGCCACAGATCTTTAACCATTCTACTACAACCTTTTGCTTGTTTATTAGAAGCAAGTTATAACAAGATTTAAGATGAAAAATACCTTCCAATGCCAAGCACGTTTAGCAGTACTACAGCTCCAGAGAATATGCTCTAAAGACTCCTCCTCAATCTGACACACACTGCACCGAGATGGGAGAGCAATCTTGAATCTACTCTTAACTTTTTCCGGAGTTGCACAAGCTCCCCTAACAAATTTCCAATTCTGAGCTGCTAAAGCCGGGTGCACCACCCTCCTCCACAACAGATTTGCTTCAAGAATCAAAGGATACTTGCTGCGCACCAAATCCCTTGCAGACCTGACAGAAAACATTCCCTTAAGATCTGGCATCCAAATCTTCTCATCACTGCCCATATGCCTTCTTGGTAAATTCTCCATAGCCACACCAGCACTTGCAAGATCACGCATATGCTCTCCCTCCAAATGCCATTGATTCTGCACTATGATATCACTAACTCTCGCACGTCTGTCAAGGTCAGTTCTCTGCAAGACCTCAGCCAAAGTTACAGAACCATACCAAACATCAAAAAATAAAGAAGTTTCCCTACCATCACCTATTAAGGATTTAGTATTGCGCATAACTTCAGTGTGCACCCATCGAATCCCCGGCAAAATTGAAGATTTAACTCCCGCCATCTTCAGACGACCATCTCTACAAGTGTATTTTGACTCCAGAAATCTAGCCCAATTCTTCTTAGATGTTTTAATATTCCACCACAACTTCATGATCAGAGCCTTGTTCATATTTCTCAAGCTAGTCAGCCCAAGACCGTGGAGTCAATAAGAGTTCATATGTAATTGGCAAAGGAACCATTTATCAGAAAAGGTCAATTCCTGGTCATAAGAAAAGGAGCCCAAGTAATTCTAAGTATTATCAGTATACTTCTGATTCTGGCTACAAATATCAACCGAAAAACTCGCTTGAGAAATTCTCTGCAGTTTCCAAACACCTGATTTGAGGTTTAGCTAGACCCCATTTGTACATGACTTGAGATGGGGAAAGTAACGGGTTGATTTTGATTTAATTCCTTTTTTAAGCTTTTCAGTAGGTACTTTCCTTAATAATGTACGTACCTTCAAAAAACCTACTTACCTTTAGTGGGTCGCGGTTCGTGTACGGGTCCAAGCCCATGAGTGGGTATAAAATAAGTTTTCAGTACGCGTACTCCTCTTCCTCCCCAAACAGTCCGCGTACGTGAACTATTCTAGGGTTCATGTGTTTCTCTCCATTAAAGATTGTTGAAGAACAATTGTGAAGAGATTCTTTAAGCCTCTTACTTTTGTGTTGAGAAAATATGAGGAGAGAGAAAATCTGGCGATTTTCCTAGGGTTTTATGCGGGTTTCAATTTTCTTCTTCAATTATTGTTTAATCTTAGGATTAATGATGACTGAGGAAACTGTGCGGAAAAAGTGAAGGTACGCCAAACATTACAGCCTGCGGCTGTTGATGTTAGTAGTCTGCCAAATCCCACGTTAATTAATGGAGAACCATCTTTGGTAATCCCTACCGATTTTTACCAGGAAGGTTGTAAGCCTTTTGAGTTTAGATTTATTGCAAGACTCAACTTCACGGGTTTCAAGTTTTTGAAGGTGAAGAACAATTTAGTTACTCAATGGCAGTTAAACCCTAACTCGGTTAGGTTTATGTCTATGAGTAAGGGTTTCTTTGTAGTTATGTTGCGTGATGAGCAAACAAAAGCCAGAATCCGTAACAGGAAATGGTTTGTTAATCAACAAGAGCTATGTTTGATGGATTGGTACCCTGGTTTCGATCCTGAAAGACAAAATACTTCCCATGCACCTATTTGGGTTCATCTCCCAGGTCTCCATGCAGAGTTATGGACTGAGAGATCTTTGTTATCCATTGGGAAAGCAGTTGGTAATCCGATTGTAGTTGATCAAAGAACATTGAATCTGGAGTTTGGAAGCTATGCTTCAGTGCTGGTTGATGTAGATTTTGCAAAACACATTCCTGACAGAATTCTACTAACAGCTGGTGGGAGAACTTTCTGGCAATATGTGGAGATACCTAAGCATCCAAAATTCTGTTTGCGTTGTAACATTATTGGACACAATGAGAGTGAGTGCAGGAGGAAACCAAAGTCTGATGAATCTGTTAAGGAGGCGAAGGATGCTCAAGACTGGCAGGCAGCTAAGGGTAAGAAGCGATCACGCAATCGTAAGAAGAATAACAATCAAGAAGATACTAGTGGTGTTGACAAGTCAGGTGAATCTGGTGAAGTTGCAAACACTGGTGCGGGGGAAACTATTAATGTGCCTGGTGCGGGTAAAGATATTAATATACCTGTTGCTGTTGGGGAGAATGCTGCTGGTATGGAGGATACTAGTCAGCTTGAAGAGGTGTTGGCTTCTTCTGAAGCTCAGCTTCGTGCAGTGTCTGACGCTGTTGAGACAGCTAAACAGGCGCTTGCTGCGAAAAGAGCATTAGCTAACATATTGATGGTAGATGAAACCACAATTGCTGCTAAGTCAGGAAAGAGTGATGAATTGGCGAGAACTAATCACTCTAGTATTGATAGGAACCAGGCCAACTCTTCTACTCCCTTTATACCTATTCAAGATGCAGTGATTCATAGTATTGCGGAGACAACTACCTGCAATGCTTTGACGGATAATACTGTGGTTATCTCCTCGAATAAATTTGATGTTTTGACAGCTGAGTTGGGGCTAGACAACACAGTGCGACAATCTAATCAGGAGGAGGAGAGTTCGGATGAGGAACTAACGCCAGAGAAAGCATCAACAGGTGTCAAGGGAGCCAAATGGTCCGGGATTCCAGTTGAGAAAGTTGTGCCTAAGCAAACTAGGAAGCCTAGTCGTGTGCCAATTCAGGCTAGTTCGCAACAAAGTACCTCACAAAGTTATACTCAAAACAAATCTCCAGATTCCAAGTCTGACTCGGACTCTGAGGTTAATGATTTGGGAATCAGAGTTAGCAAAGGTTTCTCTCCAGTTATTGAAAAACTGGTTCCGACTAAGAATCCTAAGATATCTTCTAAACCAAAAAAGACAGTTTCCTAATGCGAGTTCTCTTTTGGAATGTCAATGGAGTGTCGAAGGTGGAGGCTGGTTTGAAGTTACGAGAGTTAGTTAAGGAGTTTAAGTCGGTTCTTATGTGTATTGCTGAGCCGAAAATCCCTTATTCAGATGGTGTTATGTTACGGCTTAATTTAGCTGGTTTTTTTAAGAAGGCAGTTCATAATTCTACTTCAAGTTCTATTGGTAATCTTTGGATTCTTTGGAGTGAAGATATTGACGAGCCAGTGGTGTTAAATATGACTAGGCAGGCTATTACGGTGAAGACAGAAGGAGTATTTATTTCTTGTGTTCATGCTAGTTATATCCAAGTTTTTAGAAGGAGATTATGGAGTCAACTTTCTGTGGTGGATTCTACTACTCCTTGGTTGGTAATTGGAGATTTTAACTGTGTTCTTCGCAATGATGAGAAGAAGGGTGGTAGAGATGTTCTTACTTCTAGTATTAATGAATTCAGTGACTGGATGGAAGAAAATGGTGTTTTTGAGGCAGATTCTTTGGGTTCTAAGTTCACTTGGACTAATGGCCAATCGGGGGTGAGAAGAATTATTAGCAAGTTGGATCGTGCTATTATTAATGAACCTTGGTTAACTAAATTTTTGAATTGGCGGTGTAAAGCTCTTCCTAGGGAAGTTTCCGATCATTCGACTCTTATTGGTTATCCTTTTGTTGCTTCTAGGCCGAGACGTGCTCCTTTCAGAATTCAGAAAATGTGGTTTACGCATCCTGATTTTTTGAGAATGGTTGAGACTTCTTGGAATGCTCCGGTGTATGGTAATCCGGATTTTATTTTTCCTTTCAAGCTGAAGAGATTGAAGGTAGCTATGAAGTTGTGGAATCAACAGGTTTTTGGTAATGTGAATGCAAGACTCAAACAGGCTCAATTGAAGTTTGAAGTGGCTAGTAGGAATTCAGATGAGGACCCTTTTGTCATTTCTAAGCAGAATGAGATGAAGGATGCGCTTGTGGCTATTCAGGAGGTGCGTATGCAGCAGCATATTATGTTGAAGCAAAAATTTCGCAACAAATGGATCTTGGAGGGTTCTAGCAATACTTTATATTTCCATAGTACTATTAATACTCGTAGAAGTGTCAATACAATTTCGGAGCTGGTGACAGATGATGGGTCCCTTATCATTGATCCGGACCAATTAAGAGACCATGTTGTTTCTTATTATGAGAGTAAATTTAATGGAGTAGATACGCAGATTGAGGATAGTTTGTTTGAGTATGAACATAATTCTATTTCTCTTGAGGAAAGACATATGTTGGATTCTATTCCTTCTTTGGAGGAAATTAAGGTGGCAGTGTTTGATTTGGGTGCGGATAGTGCTCCAGGTCCGGATGGTTTCTCGGGGTGTTTTTAGAGACATTATTGGGATTTAATTCATCAAGACCTAGCTAAGGCTATTATTTTTTGCTGGAGCAACAAAACTATTCCTAATGGGGCTAATTCTAGTCTCATTCTTTTGCTTGCTAAGGTAAGAGGTGCGGATAGCCTGGAGAAATATAGACCAATTGGTCTAAGTAATTTTTTTCTTCAAAATTGTTACCAAAATTTTAGCAACCAGACTTGTTAAAGTCTTAGATAATTTGGTTTCGGAGGAACAAGTGGCTTTTATGAAGGGGAGAAATATTCATGAAAATATTAGTTTGGCATCTGAATTGGTTAATGAGCTGCACATTAAAAGAAAGGATGACAACTTAGGTCTCAAACTTGATATTTCTCAAGCTTTTGATACAGTAAGTTGGCCTTTTGTTTTGGGGTGTTTCGTAGATATGGTTTCTCATAGGATTGGTGTACTTGGATTCACAATATTCTGAAGTCTGCCAGGATTTCTATTCTTCTTAATGGGAGTCCGGAGGGTTTTTTCAAGATTAATAGAGGTTTGCGTCAAGGGGATCCGCTTTCTCCTCTTATCTTTGTTTTGATAGAGGATGTTCTAAGTAGGAACCTTACTAAACTCTTTCAAAACAAGAGTATGACTCATATGGTGAAGCGTGATGGTATTGCTCCAACTCATTTATTTTTTTCTGATGATATTATGATCTTTTGCAAGAGTAATATGATGAGTCTAACAAACTTAGTGAAGCTCCTGGGTGATTATCAACAAGCTTCTGGTCAGCGAGTTTGCAGGGAGAAAAGCAAAATTTATTTTGGAGGTGGGTCTTTGCATAGGAGGCAGTATATTGTAGACTTCTTAGGCATGGAAGTGACTTATTTCCCGGATAGATATTTGGGGGCTAAGGTGATGCCTGGAGTGGTGAAGTATAGCCATATTAGTAACGTGGTGGATAAACTGAAGGACCAGCTTTCGGTTTACAAAGGTAAGATGCTTTCCTTTCAGGATCGTGTGGTACTTGTTAAAACTGTCCTTTCAAGTTATGTGATTCATAACATGGATGTGTATAAATGGCTTGTTAAATTTGTTAAACAATGTGAACGTGTGATTCGTAATTTCCTTTGGTCGGGAGATTCAAACTTGGCTAGAGCTTTTGTGGTTGGTTATGACAAGATCTGCAGTCCGGTGAGGGAAGGGGGTCTTGGGCTTACTAGCCTAAGAAACATGAACAAGGCACTGATTATGAAGTTGTGGTGGAGTATTAAAACTTCTACGAAGAATTGGGCTAGATTTCTTGAATCGAAATTCACTTGTAGAGATGGTCGGCTGAAGTTGGCTGGAGTTAAATCTTCAATTCTTCCTGGGATTCGTTGGGTGCACACTGAAGTTATGCGCAATACTAAATCTTTAATTGGTGACGGTAGAGCAACTTCACTATTTTATGATGTATGGTATGGGACTGAAACTTTGGCAGATGTTTTGCAACAACCCGACCTTGACAGAAATACAAGGGTTAGTGAAATCATTGTGCAGGATCAATGGCAGCTGGAAGGAGTTCATATGCACGACCTCGTCAGTGCTGGTGTGGATCTTGAGAGCTTTCCAAGGAGGCACACAGGCAGTAATAGGAAGATATGGATGCCGGACCTTAAAGGTTTATTCTCTGTTAAGTCTGCAAGGGAGCTGGTGAGGATGAGATATCCGGTGCTGGAGGAAGCAAATCTGTTATGGAAGAGTGTTGTGCACCCTTCTTTGGTAGAGCAAAATTGGAAGTTTGTCAAGGGAGCTTGTGCAACTCTGGATAAAGTAAAGAGCAGGTTCAAGATAGCTCTTCCGTCGAGGTGCAGTGTGTGCCAGATTGAGGAGGAGTCTTTGGAACATGTTCTTTGGAGCTGTAGTGCTGCGAATCGGGCTTGGCAATGGATGGCAGGTATTTTCCATATTATTCCTCATTATAACTTGCTTGCTGCTAATAAGGAAGCGAAAGGGCGTAGTAGAATGGTTAAAGACCTGTGGTTAGTCTCAATCTTGGTGCTGCGTTCGGAGCTGTGGTACCAAAGGAATAAGATGGTCTATGAAAAGAAGAAGCCTTGCTAGACTTTCTTCAAAAAACGTGTGTTTAACCTCATTCATGAGTATTCGGCTAGAATGACAGGATATATGTTCAACAAGGTAGAAGATCTTGAGATTCTGAATTTTTTCAGAGTTAAATGTCGTAGGGTGAAGATGTTAGAGCCTGTTGAGTGTTTTTGGCAACCTCCTATGCACAATCATCTCTTGTTGTGCTGTGACGGTGCCTCTAGAGGCAATCCAGGGGTGGCGGGAGCTGGTGTGGTGGCGAGGAATTCTACCATTGAAGTGGTTGGGGCGATGTGTGTTGGTCTTGGAATTATTTCCAATTATATGGCGGAGTTGTATAGCATTCTGATTGGTTTAGAATGGGCAGTTCAATGGGGATACCGGGATGTTCTAGTGCGGACTGATTCATCAAGTGTCATAAAAACTTTGGAAGGGGATTCTATTCCTTGGTTTGCTAGACAGAGATGGTATGATGTAAAGGGCATGTTTGATTCTATAAATTTTGTGCACACGTACCGTGAAGCCAATTTCGCAGCTGACAAGATGGCGAAGACTGGTTTCTTATTAGATAATTGAGTGAGACTCACTTTTGTTGGTCGTCCTGATTTGTTAAACTCAATTGAGTTCCCATATGTTTCCTATTTTCGATTGAAATAGTATTTTGAGTTTTTGGGGTTGCTGTGACCTCTTTTCTCATGTACTATCTTATAAATAACTCTTTTCTTTAATACGATTTTTTGACTTATCAAAAAAAAAAAAGTGAAGAGATTCTTCAAGATAAAAAGTCAAGTAAGTAATCTCTTGCCCACTCCCTTATTTCCTTCTAGAATCATGAAGAATGTTAAGGGTTCAAAAGGTTTTTCATACAACCTAGGATCTTCATCCTCATCAGAATTCTATTAAGATTAGATTTGTGGATGAATCCTGTAGCAAAGTATTTGAAAAAATTTCTACTTCTGGGTTTATTTTAGAAAAGAAATTGGATTTGACATGTGGGCATAAGGATGATTTAACTTGTTTTGAAAAATTCAAGCTTGGAAACATCTTTGATGGTCTTGTTGAAGGTTTTGACATTCTTACTAGGATCTTTTATGCCAACATTTATGATGTTGTCCCTGGGGACATGGAATTCAAGACCATGGTTAATAGAGTGAGGATTCTAGTTAATAGATAATTGATTTCGAAAATTACCGGAATTCCTTTGGGAGATTTTCGCCTTCCTAGACCAAGTGATGAATGACCTTCACAAGAAACTATTTCAAATGATCTGTGTGGAAAGAGTGTTGTGTGGAATGGAGGAAAATTTCCTACTAATCAACTAGATTTTCCTTTAAGGTCTTTTGGAAAATTGGGTATTTCTAACCTTTGTCCTTCCACGGTTGAGAACTCTCGTTGGAGTTGTGAGTTTGCGGAATTGGTCTATTACCTTGTGATGGAAACCAAAGGTCTTGACATTTGTGGTTTCATTATTTTTCAAATGTTAGACATGACTTCCGTTCACAAGAAGTTAGGCTATCCATGCTTGATTGAGCGAATTTGTCGCAACTTCTCCATTGAACCCATTGGGAACTCCATTGGAACCCCCCAAGCTTGTTCGGCCGTGTACTTTCAATCAAATGAAGGAATATGCTTGTAAGAGGCAAAGGTGTGACACAACTAATGGCTCGAGTGATTCTTCTACGAAGCTTCTTCGCCAAATTTTCAAATGTGTTTGTAAATTGAATACCAAAGTAATTTGTGTTCAAGAACAATTACTTGTGATTGCTACCAAGTATCCCGATATTAAAGAAGACATGGACAAAGTTCGTTCCTCCTTCGTAATCTCCGAAGATGAAGATGATGAGTAGCCTCTTGTGCTTCTTTATATTGGTGATTAGATTATTTTTGTCTAGAAAGTATTCTTATGAGAATTTATGTCTTATGTCTTAGGAATAATAACTAGAGTTTGGAATAACCATTATTGTGAGTACACATAGCTATGCCCATCGTTTTGTTTTCATCTTTATTTTTTAGGTTTATTTATTTAAATTCTAAAAATTGATTTGGAAGATGATGATTGTAGTATTAATCTTTATGGTTTTATATATTGCAATATGTTATGGGATATGTGTGTTTACGTCCGTGAACTATTAGTGTCCCATATGATGTCAAAAGTTAACTCTTTTATATGTCGATATGCAAGTATTGATACAAGATCGATGAACTTTGTACAAACAAAAGTTAAGCCTATTATGTCAATTAATGATGGAAGATAGGTTAAAATCTTTTGTTTACAAGGATTATGTCTATTGTATGTCATTGTGCAAATAATGATGAAAATATAATGAATCCTTGTATATGCCGCAGTATTGATCATTCCCTGATCCATATCTTATGTGTATACTGCAATGCTCCATAAGTTTTTCTTGTGTTGAGCATAAGACGATTGAGTTAATCATTTATTTTATGGGAACTTAGTCGTAGCTCGGTAAGTTCTCTTATGTCGAGCATTTCCAACTAGATTAATCATAGATTCGTTTGTGGTTATTTTGGTTGTGTATTCTTATTAAATTAATCATGGGTTCTCTTGTGGTTAGTTTAATTGAGTTTTTTGGATATAGAAAATCATTGCTTATGGTTTTTAGTGTCCAATAAAATCCTTCTTTTCTTGTAAAGGTAAGGTCGCTCTTGTTGTTCTCCTGGGAATGACCTCAAATGGGGGAGAGTTCTTTTGAACTTGCGCTTAATTTCCATATCTTTGTCGGGAGTGCGGATGTGGAATAATTTGGGGGTTATCTTGTATCTTTATAAACTCCTTGATGAATGAATTTAGCCTCGGCTTTATGATTGCATCTAAACAAGTTGATATGTACTTTTCTTTGGTCACGAAGCGTCTTCGTGGAAATTTCATTAGGATCCCGTTATCGTACCTTTGCCAATTTATTGATAAAAGGGGGAGAATTAATGTGTAGTTCACACTACAAATACATATGATTTACGTGTTTTACGGGTCATTATGTAAGGGGGAGTGGTTTTCATGTTGAGACGAAAGTATTGACTAAGGGGTAGGGATACATATCACCATATTATTGTTGTTGAAGTTGTGATATGGGAATTTTGATGTTGTGTAATAATACTATATGACACTGTATAACAATGATCGAGAGCTTTTGTTTTCTCATTGTTATGGCCACGGAACTTCAACAACTAGGATGCTGAATTGAACATCTATGGAATCATGGGATTACTTGGAAAATACGAAGTTTTCATGTAATGTTGAAGCACCAAAGAGATCAAGCATGTGGAGGAGAAGCTACAAAGTTTTATTCATTTTGTAATCCATATGTATTGATAGTTTTGTCATTGTTAGAGCATTTCTCGGTCAAACTCGCATGCGTTGCTATCTCAAGCATGTTTGTCAATATTAGTGATCAAAACTATATGTATTGATTTCTAACATACTTATGACTAAGTCTCGGTCTAGGATAGTTAGGAATAGTTGAGCTCCAGACTCCATGGCGATTATCTTGCAAAGACGAAGAACTACTCAAGGAACCAGTGGAACTTCATTCGACCAAAAGGTATGTGGAGACTTGAACTCATCTTGTCACTCAAAAGTGTATCTACTCTTGAGAAAAAAGTCGTATAAGTATGATAGTTTTCATACATACACATTTGTTATTTCGAGCGGAGTTTACTCGCCTATCTTTTTCTCGAAATACGTGTTGGTAAGCTTTTGCTTTAACCATTTTCATCTTTACCCGTGATGAAAGTCATGATGACGTTTCAATCTTGAAAATAACTTTGATGACGATAGTCGATTCTTTATGTCTAACGACTGTAATAACATTATAGAAGAATGTTTCAATGATTGAAATGTAGAGTTGAGAATATGTAACCACCTATGGATGTAAGCACATAGTGTGTTCGCACATTAGTGTATAAATCCATGTGCCGGAAACCAAGTGCGTGCAAATGTGTGCATGCAGTATTGGTGAAGGAGACAGGTTGGGTATGCGTACCTGTACCAGTCACCTTAGGTACGCGTACTGGCAGAACCTTTTCACCCGAAAAAGTCTGCTGAGTTTGGAAACTAAAACCAACTCTCCGGTAGCTAAGGTACGCATACCCGTACGCGTACCCAAGCTAGTTATTTCTCAAATCGGTAGTTCATGGACTTAAAACAATAAATTATAAGGAATACAATCTTTGCAAACCGTGGGTACATTGTTCAAGAATTGATTCAAATGAATTAAACCAATTTTGTTTCAGTTGTGTCTATGTATAAAGACCTAAGCAATTGAACAACTCTTGAACTAGTTCTTATGAGTCAATTGAACTAGTTATGAGAAATATGAATACGGTTAATATGAAAGCACTCATATGGCTAACCATTGGTCAACCATTTGTGAACCAACCAATGTACACGTTTAGGTACGGTTACTCAAACCTAAATGAATACATTTCATTTGTGTGTGACAAGCTAAGTTTCGATCTAACGGTTGAAGGATATTAGCTTGGATAAATCAGGTTTTTCATCTAACGGTGATTATTGAATGCGTTGTTACCAAGGTAACCTAGATTCCAAACCCTGATTTGAAAACTATATAAGGAGACGTCTAGCAACGGTGCAAAACTAATCCCCACACCTCCTGTATGATAATAGTTGGTTTGCTAGACTCGATTCTCCTTTAATCTTAGGTTTCTTTTCGAGACCCTGTCGATTAACGACTGAAAAACTTCATTGGGATTATGAAGCCAGATGAAATTACTTCTCTTGTAGTTGAGCGATCTGATCTTTCCATTTTCCATCATACGAGTTCAATTGAATAATTGACTTGAGATTGTATCTCCGATAGGGCAAGATAAAAAGAAATCACAAACATCTTCGTCTCATCGTTTGTGATTCCGCAATATCTAGTTTCGCTACCATACGATTTAGATTATTGTGAGCTGATTGATAATACTCGGCTGTTAGTATTTTAGCTCTTAGTATTTTAAATTGATTCCTATGTGGATGAAGATGAAGATATCTTGGGTAATTATG
The DNA here is from genome assembly GCF_003573695.1 of Papaver somniferum. Taxonomy (NCBI): domain Eukaryota; kingdom Viridiplantae; phylum Streptophyta; class Magnoliopsida; order Ranunculales; family Papaveraceae; genus Papaver; species Papaver somniferum. The sequence goes on from NC_039358.1 coordinate 107,451,005, forward strand.
CTTTTGATACGGATATTATGGATGAAATTTTTTCTAAGAGCAAATCGTATTGAGTTGGTAGCAGCAGAAGTAAATTGAAAGGAGTTGGCTATATATATAGGTAGCTTCTTTTAATTTTCTTTTTTGTGGTTATTACTTTTGTTATTTCTTAAAAGTTATTTAGACCCCTTTGGTTTATGGGGGTAGGGAGTTTTGTGCTCCAAATTTGTAATTCTTGTAATTACGTTTTTTTGTTATAATAAACTTTGGACTTAACAAAAAATAAGATAATACTCGGCTGTTCTTCGGGAATATAAGACCGGTTTATCAATGAGTTCTTGTTCACCTTGATTTATATCAAAAAACAGAACAAAACTTTTAGGTTTATCTGTAGGAGACAGATTTATCTATCCTCGTAAACTTTTCTGTGTGATACAGATTTATTTGCTAAAGTCTTCGACTTTGGGTCGTAGCAACTCTTGGTTGTGGGTGAGATCAGCTAAGGGAATCAAGTGCGTAGTATCCTGCTGGGATCAGAGACGTAAGGAGCGCAACTGTACCTTGAATCAGTGTGAGATTGATTAGGGTTCAACTACAGTCCAGACCGTAGTTAGTTTGTAGTAGGCTAGTGTCTGTAGCGACTTAATACAGTGTGGTGTTCAATCTGGACTAGGTCCCGGGGTTTTTCTGCATTTGCAGTTTCCTCGTTAACAAAATTTCTGGTGTCTGTGTTATTTCTATTCCACATTATATTTTGGTATATAATTGAAATATCACAGGTTGTGCGTTTGTACCGATCAATTGTGAAATCCAACCTTTGGTTGTTGATTGGAAATTGATTGATCCTTAGATATTGGTCTTTGGTACCATCCAAGTTTATTATCCTTGTATTTGATAAAGACTCGCAGATTTCAATGTGCTTGAGTAATCAAATCAAGAGAGAGATATTAACTCCTCGATATACTTGTCTCTAGATTGAGTCTGACTGTCTAGTTGATTCTCTAGAAAGTATATTGGAGTTAGTCCATACAGATTGCTAATCGAGATATTGGGTGTGGTTGTTAAACCCCCGCTTTTTCAATTGGTATCAGAGAAGGAAAACACCATAAAACCTTATAAGTTTGTGTTTGCTCGATCCTCAAAAGTCTATCCCTATGGAAAATCGTTTTGGGAGACTTGCTCATAGCATTTGTAACGCACACCAGAACTCCTAAAAGATTGTTCAAAGATTATTCATTAGACCTACGATCCCTCATAATAATCACACTCCATCTAGTATGTCGAAAAATCTAGATGTGAGCAAACAATCTAAGGAAAAACTTAAAAAGAATTTTCAAAGAAAGCATAGTCAACGCTCAAAGGTATGGACTCTCACAAGAAGTACTCTTAATCTCTTTGAGGAATACTACCATAAAGGATCAATTGACAAGGATCTGTTTAGGGCGTTTGAAAATGTTTTGAAATTCTTAGAAAAGCTAAATTCCCTGGTTCTGGAAAATTTGAACTTCTCTGATAAAAGCTTTGTGCTTGTCAAATCTTTTGAATATGCACAAACTGTTCCCAACACCAATTCACTGATCCATATCTTATGTGTATACTGCAATGCTCCATAAGTTTTTCTTGTGTTGAGCATAAGACGATTGAGTTAATCATTTCTTTTATGGTGAACTTTGTCATAGCTCGGTAAGTTCTCTTATGTCGAGCATTTCCAACTAGATTAATCATAGATTCGTTTGTGGTTATTTTGGTTGTGTATTCCGATTAAAATAATCATGGGTTCTCTTGTGGTTAGTTTAATTGAGTTTTTTGGATATAGAAAATCATTCCTTATGGTTTTTAGTGTCCATTAAAATCCTTCTTTTCTTGTAAAAGTAAGGTCGCTCTTGTTGTTCTCTTGTGAATGACATCAAATGGGGGAGAGTTCTTTTGAACTTGCGCTTAATTTCCATATCTTTGTGGGGAGTGCGTCTGTGGAATAATTTAGGGGTTATATTGTATCTTTATAAACTCCTTGATCTAAGCAAGTTGATATGTACTTTTCTTTGGTCACGAAGCGTCTTCGTGGATATTTCATTAGGATCCCGTTTTCGTACCTTTGCCAATTTTATTGAAAAAATGGGGAGAATTAATGTGTAGTTCACACTACAAATACATATGATTTACGTGCTTTACGGGTCATTATGTAAGGGGGAGTGGTTTTCATGTTGAGACGAAAGTATTCACTAAGGGGGAGTGATACATATCACCATAGTATTGTTGTCGAAGTTGTGATATGAGAACTTTGATGCTGTGTAATAATACTATGACACTGTATAACAATGATCGAGAGCTTTTGTTTTCTCATTGTTATGGCTACGGAACTTCAACAACTATGATGCTGAATTGAAAATCAATGGAATCATGGGAGTACTTGGAAAAGACGAAGTTTTCAAGTAACGTTGAAGCCCATGGAGATCAAGCATGTGGACGAGAATCTACAAAGTTTTATATATTTTGTAATCCATATGTATTGATAGCTATGTCATTGTTAGAGCATTTCTCGGTCGAACTCGCATGCGTTGCTATCTCAAGCATGTTTGTCAATATTAGTGATCAAATTTGACCTAGCAATAAATAAATAAATATATATATATATTAGTAATCAAAACTATACGTCTTGATTTCTAGTATACTTATGACTAAGTCTCGGTCTAGGATAGTTAGGAATAGTTGAGCTCCAGACTCCATGGCGATTATCTTGCAAAGACGAAGAACTACTCAAGGAACCAGTGGAACTTTATCCGACCAAAAGATATGTGGAGACTTGAACTCATCTTGTCTTTTTTTTTTGTTAAGTCCAAAGTTTATTATAACAAAAAAACGTAATTACAAGAATTACAAATTTGGAGCACAAAACTCCCTACCCCCATAAACCAAAGGGGTCTAAATAACTTTTAAGAAATAACAAAAGTAATAACCACAAAAAAGAAAATTAAAAGAAGCTACCTATATCTATAGCCAACTCCTTTCAATTTACTTCTGCTGCTACCAACTCTATATGATTTGCTCTTAGAAAATATTTCATCCATAATATCCGTATCAAAAGAATAATTACCCAAGATATCTTCATCTTCATCTTCATCCACATAAAACTCTCCGTCTTCATCCTCAGTGGCAAAGTTACCAGGAACAAGCTTAATAGGAGACAAGTTACTAGGAGATTTTTTATTTGAATTCATTCTTTCCATTTGCTCCCTCTTTTCTTTGAAATATTCTTGTCTAAAAGCTGGACTTCTAATGAACTGAGCAGGCACATCTTCCAACTGAATATTGCTTGCCACCTCTAATTCTTCCTTAGACAAAATATTATTCTTATCAAAAACAGTATCAACCAACCCCGCTTGAATTTCCATGTTAGTGTCACGGCTTAGAGATTCCTCAATAGACTTGCTGGGAGAAGATTCCAAACTTGAATCAGATTGCAAAGAACGCTTTTTCCTTGCTAAAATGTGAGCATCAAACTCACCCCAATTTTTAGAGCCCATACTAACATCTGAGTCACTAGATTCCAATTGTTCCTCCTCCTCCTCCTCCTCCTCAATAATAACATTATCAAGGCCTAACTCAGATGCTAGGACATCAAATTTGTTTTTAGCCACAACTTCAATTTGCCTCAACTCATCCACAAAAGGAGTATAATCATTCTCAAAAGGAGTAAAAGAGAAAGAAGTACCTTTACTAGGGGATTTATTTCCTTTCACTTCAGTCCATTCGTCTTTAGAAAAACTCTGTGCAGCCATGTCTTCCGGATTTTTACGTAAAGCTATATATTTCTGAGCTGCAATGGTATTTTTACAATGAATAAACTTCATCTGAGCTTCACGTAACTCAACAGCAAATTTAGCAAGCTCCTTTTCCAACTGATTAGATTCATCAATAACTTCAGTAGGAGTGTTTTTATGTTTTATCAATTCAACCACGGACTGAGCACCAGACTGATCAAGTGCATCCGCATGGCCTGCATTGATAGAATATGTACGTGCATTATCTTCTTTAGCTGTAGTTTCACGAGACCCAACAGTTTCTGAAGTTTTAAAACATTTAGGTTTTGGTTTGTTCACGGCCTGTATCCCATCTTTGTTCACAGATTTAGCCACGGAATTTTGTTTGTTCACGACCCTTGTCTGGGTTCCAACTCAGACACGGACTGAACTTCAGATTTTTTCTTCTTCTCGGACTGAATTTGAGTATTAGATGTCACTTGCGTAACTTTTGCATGGTCTGTATGAGCAGATTGTGTATGTGCAGCAAGCGCTTCCTTGGCTGCAATTGCGTTTTGCAATCTAAGCTGAGCTCACGAACCTCAGATTCAGAGCGATCAAGCTCCTCCTTCAATTGTGTATCATTAACTGAAGCACCAACCGTATTATCCTCCATTTTATCCAGATTCAAAGACTTCTCCTCTTCCTCATCAGTTTTAGCTGATTTTTCTTGCCAAACTTGGATTGTAGGTTTATGAACAATCTGTTTTTCCTTACCAGCAGTCTTCATGCTATTCTTCTTTTTGCATTCACCATCAACATGCCCAATAATATTGCAAGATAAACAGAATTTAGGCGAATTTGGTATATCAACATATTGCCAAATTTTTTTACCTCCAGCAGTGATAGAGATGCGCTCAGGAATATGCTTTGCGAAGTCTATATCTACCAAAACAGTTGCGAAGTGACCATATTCCATATTTAGGGTTCTTTGATCCACCACAATTGGTGTTCCAAGGATTTTCCCAATAGAAAGTAATGATCTCTCAGTCCTTTTTTTGATAAGTCAAAAATTTGTATTAATAGATAACAAAATTTACAAGAAATAGTTTACAAGAAAAGAGGTTACAGCAACCCCAAAAACTTGAAACTATTTGAACCGAAAATAAGCAACATTAGGATGTTCAACAGAAATTAAGAAAGGTGGTTTCCCATGTAGTGTACTCCCACTTCATTACTCAATAAACAACCCCGCTTTGCCATTGCATCAGCTGGAAAATTCACCTCTCTAAAAGTGTGAATGAAACGTATAGACGTATAGTGTCTACAGATCATAATCCATCTATTCCTTGCAAACCAAGGAATTGAGTCATTCTTGAAAGCTTCAACAACTCCCTTAGAATCAGACCGTATACAAATACAAGAAAAACCCCATTGCATAGCACTCCAAACCAACAATAATGCCGTACAATTCTGCTAAATAGTTCGTCGTGACTCCTAGCCCAATACTCATAGCACCAAGAACTGAACAATGCTCATCCCTAGCTACTACACCTGCACCCGCAACGCCTGGGTTACCTCTCGCCGCTCCATCACAACAAATTTGTAATTCATTAGCCTCAGGCGGTAACCAAAAACAAGCCACAGGATGATGCAACTTCACACTACGGTGCTGAACTCTAAAATAGTTCAGAAGAACAACATCATCAGCACTATTGTTCATATGACCCTTGAGCCGAATTGAATAATCTTGTATCAACTTCAGAACGCGCTTATGAAAGATACTCCAATTAGGCTTTTTATGCTCGAAAACATCCTTGGTTCGCAACTGCCATAGCTCCGACCTAAGAACAAGGTTGGCAATAAGCCACAGATTACGGACAATATGACTCCTTCCTTTTGCTGCTTTAAAAGAAACAATAAGGTTAGCATTAGGTTGTAACTTGAACACATCAGCTAGCCAATTCCAGGCTCTTGTAGCAAAGCAACACTCATATAACACATGAGTAAGAGTTTCCTCTTGAACATCACACAGGAAGCATTTGTTAGCAAGAGAGATCTTGAACCTGCGCCTGATAAGGTCATACGTAGCACAAGCTCCACATAAGAATTTCCAGTTCTGAGCAGCAAGAACAGGATGAACTTCTTTTCTCCACAGAAGTTGCGTACCTTCTAACCGAGAATACTTCTGCAGAAGCAACTCAGTTGTAGACTTAACACTGAACTCACCCTTCAACTCCGTCATCCATACCCTAATATCAGCTCCACCCATAGGAATTGGCATCCTATTCAACTCTAGACCAGCAGCAATCAAGTATTGCAAGTGAATTTCAGGAATATCCCAAAGGCCATCCTTTAAAATATCACTTACTCTAGTTGTTGCATCGAGAGAATAATCATTTAGCACTTCAGCAATACTAGTCTTATCAAACCAAATGTCATAATAAATAGAAGTATCTCTACCATCACCAATTAAGACGTTAGTATTCTTTTCCACACAATTATACACACTCCTTAAACCAGACAAAATAGAAGATTTAAACCCCGAATGCTTAATACAACCCTTACGATCAAATAATTTTGCCTTCAGGAAAAGAGCCCACTTCTTTGTATAATTACGAATCTTCCACCAAAGTTTCATAATAAGAGCTTTGTTCATAGTGGCCATACGAGTTAGTCCGAGATCCCCCTCCTCAAAAGGGCAACATATTTTATCAAAATCCACTACCACTACACGATTAATGTTCGAATCACCAGACCAAATAAAGTTACGGATAGCCCTCTCACATTGAAGAATAAACTTACGAGGCCACTTATAAATAGCCATATTATAAATGTAATAACTCTGGAAATAACTGATTTAACAAGAACAATGCGATCATGAAAAGATAATAACCTCCCTCTCCAACCAGCAAGCTGATTTTTAATCTTTTCAACAACATTGCTATATGGTGATATCGAACAATACCTGGCATAATTTGAACTCCCAAATAGCGGCCAGGAAAAGTAGCTACACTCATCCCCAAATAAGATGCAATATAATTACACCAACTCGAAAAACCACCACCATAATAAATCTTACTCTTTTGACGACAAACAGTCTGACCTGAAGCACGCTGATAACTTCCCAACAAGTCTACAAGATTATGAAGACTTTTGGAATTACCTTTACAAAAAATCATTATGTCATCAGCAAAGAAAAGGTGAGTAGGAGAAATACCACCTCTAGTTACCATGGGCGTCATCTTTTTATCACGAAAAAGCTTCGTAATATTTCTGCTAAGAACATCCTCAATCAAGACAAAAATCAAAGGGGAGAGGGGATCACCTTGACGCAAACCTCTGTTAATTTTGAAGTAACCTTCCGGACTACCATTCAAAATGACAGAAATTCTAGCAGACTGCAAGATATTAAAAATTCAAGCACACCGATTTTCAGAAAAACCATACTTACGGAAAACTTCAAGCACAAAAGAACAATTTACCGTGTCAAAAGCTTGAGAAATATCAAGTTTAAGGCCAATGTTGCCATCCTTGCGTTTATTACTAAGACCAGTTGGTCTGAAATTTCGAAGAGTATTAGCACCCCTTACCTTAGCCAGCAAGATGATAAAAGATGAATTAACACCATTTGGAATACTACCCGCATTCCAACAATGAATAATGGCCTTGGTTAAATCATCATGAATAATATCCCAACAATGACGATAGAAACAACTAGAGAAACCATCAGGCCCTGGGGCACTATCCGCACTCAGATCAAAAACAGCTTGCTTAATTTCTTCCGGGGAAGAAATCATATCCATGGCGTTGCTCTCCTCAACAGAAATTGAAGCATGCTCAAAATCAAATAAATCACCTTCTATCACCGGATCTTGGCCATTGAGCTTATCTTCATAGAACTGAACTACATGATTACGAAGCTGCTCATAATTTGTCAAACTAGTCCCATTCAAATCAACAAGTTCCGAAATAGTATTAGAACTTTTTCTAATTCTAATACTACTATGAAAGAAACTGGAATTACTTGAATCCTCCACCAACCATTTGTTCCTAGACTTTTGCTTGAGCATAGTTAACTGTTGCAAACGAGTATCACATAAAGTTTTCATAGCATCCTTCATTGCATTTAGATTAGCAATATTACTAGGATCCTCATCTGTAATAAGAGCTGCTGTCTCAAAACGAAGTTGGTCTTGCTTCAAACGAGAATTCACATTACCAAAAATCCTCAGATTCCAATCCTTCATTGCAATCTTCAGCCGCTTCAATTTATAAGGGAAAATAAAATCAGGAGAACCATGAACAGACAAAGTCCAACTCTCATTGACCATCTGAAGAAAATCCCCATGTAAAAACCACATCTTTTGAACACGAAAAAGAGCTCTACAAGGCCTAGGAACAGAAAAAGGATAACCAAGAAGAGTAGAATGGTCGGAAACTTCCCTAGGAAGAGCTTTACACCGCCAATTCTCAAATTTAGCAAGCCAAGCCGCATTAATAATTGCACAATCCAACTTACTAATAATACGACTAGTACCAGATTGCCTATTACACCAAGTGAATTTGCTTCCCAAGGAATCCGATTCAAAAAGATTATTGTCATCCATCCAATCACTGAAATCATCAATGACAGACGATCTTATTTCCAAGCCACCTTTCTTCTCATTCAAACACAAAATACAATTAAAATCTCCTATGACCAGCCAAGGTGTAATTGAATCTTGCATAACTAGTTGCTGCCAAAGCCTGCGCCTAGTAGTTTGAATGTAGCTAGCATGGACAAAAGAGATATACACACCATCAACCGCAATTGTAATAGCTTGTTTACTAGAGTTAACTACAGAAACATGAAGCCCATCCTTATAACAAACCCAAAGATTTGCAATACCAGAATTAGCAGAATTATTAATAATAAACGAAGAATAACCTTCAGAAATTAGCCTCCTCCCAAAATTTGATGAGCACGCCACTTTTGGTTCAGCAGGACCAAAAACTTCAGGATGGAAATCTCTAATCAGCTCCCTAAGCTTAGAATGTGCTGCTGTACACGCAACACCATTGATATTCCAAAAAAGAACCCGCATAATTAAACTCTGGGTTGGAGTTTATTATTTAGCTTCAATTGCTTAACCGAGTTTGAGGAGGATTTAGGAACTGATTCCTTACGAGCACGAATACCCAATGTCTCATCCGAGTCTGACAAGGAATCCTGATCCTGATCAGTTAACGCATTCAATTTGTTTTGCATATCTATAACCTGCTGCCTCTTAGCTTGTTTTGTAAGCTCACCAAGTTTACTGAAAAACAAAACATCATTGCCATCCTTGTCACTTAGGATGTTAAACTTGTTGTTAGAGACAAATTTTGAAGTTTCTTCAAGCGCATTACACAAAGGTGTGGACGAGGATGTAATATCAATCCTAGCAGGAGGAGGAAGTTTAGTTCTTGCCAATTCAACATTCCTCCTGCCTTAGCATTCAAGCTTGAGGTACACAACGACCTAGCTTTACTAGCTAATACTGAATGCGTAAGAATGGCTTGCTTGTGTTTTTCAACCTCAGCAGATGCCATACGCAAAACAGCTTCAGATTGAGCTAAACTATCATGCAACTGTTGTTCCAACTCAACAGTGTCACTGATGCACAAAACATTATCGGCCACATTATTTGAAGTACCTTCACCAACGTGAGTAAAATCTTTTTAGGCACAAAAGGAATAGACGGAGCTGTCTTTCCCATTTTCTTTCACCTAGCTTCTTTCCATTCCATACCAGCATTGTTCTCATGATGTTGTTGCTTGTTAACTAACACAATAGCCTGTTGCGAATCAGCAGCCACTTGCGGAGCTTTGACAACTTCACCTCTTGTTTTGTTTTTACATTCCCCATCTGAATGCCCAATAATGCTGCACTTAGAACAGAATTTAGGTCTTTGAAGGATCTCAAAAGGTTGACAAAACTCACGTTCTCCCACAGTGACATTAATATCATCAGATTTGAGCTCAGCAAAATCAATATCAATAAGGACCGAAGCAAAGTGTCCATACTCATGTGCCAACGTTCTTTTATCAACCACAATAGGAGATCCTAGAGTTTTCCCCATTGCAAGTAACGTTTTTTCAATCCAGAATTCCATTGGAAGCCCAGGAAACTTGACCCAAGCTGTGGAACGTGAAGATCTTTGTTTGTCAGCATCAAAACTAGGAAACCATTCCATGAGATTTAGTTTCTGTTGAGCAACAACCCATTGTTCAGCCTGTAAAATCTTCACTTTATCCTCCTGCGACAATAACTTGATGATGAAGAAACCTCTATTTAACGGAACAAAGCGAACCCGGCCTTCACCCAGCTGCCATTGAAGTTCTAGGTTTTTTTTTCATGTCAGAAAAGTTAAGTTCTTTGAAGTCTAACCTTCCAATAAGACTAAACTTCCATAACGCACATCCTTCCAGATATAACTCATTAGGAATCTCAATAGAAGGTTTTCCATCTTTCAAAGTAGGGTTTGGCAGAGAAGAAAGATCCACGGAGGTTTTAGGAAGCTCTTTCCTACCCTTGAGTCTATCTGCATATGTTAAAATCTTAGAAGGTGCAACTATATGATTTGGATCAACAGGATATCCCATTGAATCACCAAAAGATGATCCAAGATGAAGCACGTACAAAAAAGTTTGAAAAAAATCTCCAAAATCGCCAGAACAAAGAGGAGAGGAAAAAAAATAATCTCTCAGTCCATATCTCAATAGGGAGACCAAGAAAACGTACCCAAACAGCTGCATGGGACGTTCTTTGTTTATCAGGATTAAAACCTGGGTACCAATCAATCAACCTCAGAATTTGTTGATTGACAAACCACTTTTCAGCACGTATCTTCTCTTTGTCCAATTCTGATGATAACATAATAACAAAGAATCCTTTGCTCATAGGTATAAACTTACACCTATTCTTAAGTTTCCATTGATTTTCAAGGATTTTTTGAACCTCCACAAACTTTAAACCTGTAGCATCCAGCCTAGCTATGAAGCTATGTTGAAATGGCTTACACCCTTCCTGATAATAATCATTAGGAATGACAAGAGCTGGCTCACCCTCAACAAGAGTAGGGTTTGGTAACAAAGAAATATCAACTGAAGTTGGATTTAGGGTTTTACGTTCCCTAACTTTTTCAGCAAAAGAAACTGTTTTAGCATGGCTCTGATTTGAGCTACTAGGAATGTTGACTGAAGAATAAATTATCATGAATTAAAGAATTGATTCTGATAATCCAAATACGTAAAGCTTGAAACCCTAAACGGGAAAAAAAATTGGTTTTCCAAAATCGCCAAAAAGAGAAAAAACGGACATTCTCTTTCTATTTATCTACTTCATTGAAAATTAAACTATCTTGAACTCATCTTGTCACTCAAAAGTATATCTACTCTATCTCCTACTCTTGAGACAAAAGTCTTTCTTTTTTTTTTTTTTTTTGCTAGGTCAAAATGGTTTATTAAAGCAAAAAAACGTAATTACATGAATTACAAAATGGGAGGTTCTAGACCTCCCCACCCCCATAAACCAAAGGGGAGGAAAAAAACTCTAAAAACTCATAAAATAAGCTCCTAAACATTAAAAATTAGCATAAAGAAGAGAACTAGGAAATTAAAAACGTTTTCGTCGTCCAACTCTAAAATTCTTCTTCTTGGGAATGAGATCATCAATTATTTGAGTTAAATCATAGGTCTCCTTGTTTTCATCTTCATAATCATCATAGCCATAATCCTCTTCATTTTCTTCTAAAGCATAATTACCACCTGGAACAAGCTTAATAGGAGATTGAGCTTTCTTCTTAGTTGACATTCTATCCATTTGCTCCTTTTTTTCCTTGAAATAATCTTGTCTAAAGGCTGGATCTGTAATGAATTTAGCACGCACTTCATCAATCTGAATAGTACTTGCTTCCTCTAATTCCTCCCTAGACAAAATATTACCCATATCAAAAACATTTTCCTCCAACCCTGCTTGAATATCCTTGTTATGCTCACGGCTTGGACTGTCCTCATTATACTTTGAATTCATAGCCATGATCTTGGCAGCTTGCTTGGCCACTTTTCTAGCTTGCTTCCTGGCTAGAATATCTGTATCAACTTCACCCCAATCTTTCGAACCCATACTATTGGCCGACTCACTAGAATCATCTTGTTCCTCCTCCACCAAAACCTCACTAGAAAAGTTAGCAAGGCCTAACTCAAATTCTAGGGCACCATACTTGTTATTTACCACTAATTCTGTTTGAAAAATCTCATCCACAGAAGTAGTTTCAAAAGATTTAAATTTAAAAGGAGTATCTTTGTTTGGAGAGCTCTTACTCTTTACTGTTTTCCAATCCTCTTTAGATGATCCTTGTTTAGAAATAGAAGCAGTCACAGCCTGAAGATCAATTTGCTTGGACTTACTCTTGGTCATAGATTCAGGCTTTGAAGAAGTATCCAAAACAGCCACGGCCTGAATATGAGTTGCTGTTGTTTGCTTGGATACGGGTAAATCTGTACGATCAGCAAACTCCAAATCCTTGTTGTACACGGACTGTCTATCCACTTGAGTTTGCTTAGACATGGACATATTTTCAGACTTGTTCACTGACACGGAATTTCCAGATTTAGAACTAAACACGTTTCCTGCCATATTAGGATTTACGGATATTCCTTCCAAATCCACAACTGACGTGCCTTCCAAATTTTGCTTAGACACAGAATTGTGTTCAGAGTTTTGGTTTGGCACTGGAGCTGTATCATTCTTAGTCCCAGACAATGAATCCAAACTCCCAGAACTTGCAACTTTACGTATAACAACGTTTGCTTTTGATGCAATAGCATTCTTACACCTGATCAAATTGAGTTGTGCCTCACGATAAACAATAAAGGCTTTATCTAGTTGCTCCTCCAACTTCTTAGCTTCAGCATTCTCATGAACTAGATCAATGATCTCCTTCCCAGCCTGATCAATAACCTCATTATCATTACCATTACTCACCATATTTCTTTGAACTTCTTTACTGACGTTATCTGCATGGTTTGCATGGGAAATAATATCGTCAGTTTGAGGTTTTTTAACTTGCCACCTTTTTTTGTTTTTTGGATTGCTATCTGCTGTATCATTCAAAACACGTTTCCCATCCATAACTATGATAGTTATAATATCTGCTGTTTTTTTGTTTTTTGGATTGTTTTTTTGTCAGTTTGAGGTTTCTTGAGACAAAAGTCGTATAAGTATGATAGTTTTCCTACATACACATTTGTTATTTCGAGCCGAGTTTACTCGCCTATCTTTTTCTCGAAATACGTGTTGGTAAGCTTTTGCTTTAACCATTTTCATCTTTACCCGTGACGAAAGTCATGATGACGTTTTAATCTTGAAAATAGCTTTGATGATGCTAGTCGATTCTTTATGTCTAACGATTGTTATAACATTATAAAAGAATGTTTCAATGATTGAAATTTAGAGTTGAGAATATGTAACTACCTATGGATGTAAGCATATAGTGTGTTCGCACATTAGTGTATAAATCCATGTGCCGGAAACCAAGTGTGTGCATATGTGTGCATGCAGTATTGGTGAAGGAGACAGGTTGGGTGCGCGTACCCGTACGCGTACTGGCGGAAATTCACGTCCGTGATATTCTGCTGAGTTTGAAGTTTACGAACTCAAAAACCAGTCAACTTAGGTACGCGTACCCGTACACGTACTGGCGGAACTTTTTCACCCGAAAAAGTCTGCTGAGTTTGGAAACTAAAACCAACTCAAAATCCGGTAGCTAAGGTACGCATACCCGTACGCGTACCCAAGCTAGTTATTTCTCAAACCGGTAGTTCATGGACTTAAAACAGTAAATTATAAGGAATGCAATCTTTGCAAACCGTGGGTATATTGTTCATGAATTGATTCAAATGAATCAAACCGATTTTGTTTCAATTGTGTCTATGTATAACGACCTAAGCAATTGAACAACTCTTGAACTAGTTCTTATGAGTCATTTGAACTAGTTATGAGAAAGATGAATGCGGTTAATATGAAAACACTCATATGGCTAACCATTGGTCAACCATTTGTGAAACAACCAATGTACACGTTTAGGTATGGTTACTCAAACCTATATGAATACATTTCATTTGTTTGTGACAAGCTAAGTTTCGATCTAACGGTTGAAAGATATTAGCTTGGATAAATCAGATTTTTCATCTAACGGTGATTATTGAATGCTTTGTTACCAAGGTAACCTAGATTGCAAACCCTGATTTGAATTTTTTTTTTTGCTAGGTCAAAAAGGTTTATTAAGCAAAAAAACGTAATTACAAGAATTAAAAAATTGGAGCACAATTCTCCATACCCCCATAAACCGAAGGGGACAAAATAACGATTAAAAATAACAAAAGTAATAACCACAAAAAAAAGAAAATTAAAAGAAGCTACCTATATCTACAGCCAACTCCTTTCAATTTACTTCTGCTGCTACCAACTCTATACGATTTGCTCTTAGAAAAAATTCCATCCATAATATCCGTATCAAAAGCATAATTTCCCAAGACATCTTCATCTTCATCCACATAAAACTCTCCGTCTTCATCCTCAGAGGCAAAGTTACCAGGAACAAGCTTACTAGGAGACAACTTACTAGGAGATTTTTTCTTTGAAATTTTCTCCCTCTTTTCTTTGAAATATTCTCGTCTAAAAGCTGGACATCTAATGAACTGAGCACGCACATCTTCCAACTGAATATTGCTTGCCACCTCTAATTCTTCCTTAGACAAAATATTATTCTTATCAAAAACCGTATCGACCAACCCCGCTTGAATTTCCATGTTAGTGTCATGGCTCGGAGATTCCTCAATAGACTTGCTGGGAGAAGATTCCAAACTTGAATCAGATTGCAAAGAACACTTTGCTATAATATTAGCATCCTGTTTGGCAACTTTCCTAGCTTTTTTCCTTGCTAAAATGTCATCATCAACCTCACCCCAAGTTTTAGAGCCCATACTAACATCTGAGTCACTAGATTCTACTTGATCCTCCTCCTCCTCAATAATAACATTATCAAGGCCTAACTCAGATTCTAGAACATCAAATTTGTTTTTAACCACAACTTCAGTTTGCATCAACTCATCCGCAAAAGGAGTATAATCCTTCTCAAAAGGAGTAAAAGAGAAAGTACCTTTGCTAGGGGGTTTCTTTCCTTTCACTTCAGTCCATTCGTCTTTAGAAAAACTCTGTGCAGCCATATCTTCCTGATTTTTACATAAAGCTATATCTTTCTGAGCTGCAATAGTATTTTTACAATGAATAAACTTCATCTGAGCCTCACGCAAGTCAGCAACAGATTTAGCAAGCTCCTTTTCCAACTGATTAGCATTAATAACGTCAGTAGGAGTGTTTTTAAGTTTTATCAAATCAACCACGGACTGACCTGCATGGCCTGCATTGATAGAATCTGTACGTGCATTATCTTCTTTAGCTGTAGTTCCAACAGCTTCGGAAGTTTCTTTGTTCACGGACTGGAGTTTAGCATTGTTCACGACTCTTATTTGGGTTTCCAACTCAGACACGGACTGAGCTTTAGAGTTTTGGTTTGTCCCGGACTTTGCATGGTCTGCATGAGCAGATTTTGTACGTGCAGCAAGCGCTTCCTTGGCTGCAATTGCGTTTTGCAATCTAAGGTGAGCCTCATCCTCCTTCTCAGCAGAAGCACCAACCATATTATCCTCCTTATTCTCCAGATTCAAAGACTTCTCCTCTTCCTCATTAGTTTTAGCTGATTTTGCTTGCCAAACTTGAATTGTAGGTTTATGAACAATCTGTTTTTCCTTACCAGCAGTCTTCATGCTATTCTTCTTTTTGCATTCACCATCAACATGCCCAATAATATTGCAAGATAAACAGAATTTAGGTGAATTTGGTATATCAACATATTGCCAAAATTTTTTACCTCATGCGGTGATAGAGATGCGGTCAGGAATATGCTTTGCGAAGTCTATATCTACCAAAATAGCTGCGAAGTGACCATATTCCAGATTTAGGGTTCTTTGATCCACCACAATTGGTGTTCCAAGGATTTTCCCAATAGAAAGTAATGATTTCTCAGTCCATATCTCAATAGGGAGACCAAGAAAACGTACCCAAACAGCTGCATGGGACGTTCTTTGTTTATCAGGATTAAAACCTGGGTACCAATCAATCAACCTCAGAATTTGTTGATTGACAAACCACTTTTCAGCACGAATCTTCTCCTTGTCCAATTCTGAAGATAACATAATAACAAAGAATCCTTTGCTCATAGGTATAAACTTACACCTATTCTTAAGTTTCCATTGATTTTCAAGGATTTTTTGAACCTCAACAAACTTTAAACCTGTAGCATCCAGCCTAGCTATGAAGCTATATTGAAAAGGCTTGCACCCTTCCTGATAATAATCATTAGGAATGACAAGAGCTGGCTCACCCTCAATAAGAGTAGGGTTTGGTAACAAGGAAATATCAACTGAAGTTGGATTTAGGGTTTTACGTTCCCTAACTTTTTCAGCAAAAGAAACTGTTTTAGCATGGTTCTGATTTGAGCTACTAGGAATGTTAACCAAAGAATGAATCATCATGAATCAACGTATTGATTCTGATAATCCAAATACGTAAAGCTTGAAACCCTAAACGTGAAAAAATTTGGTTTTCCAAAATCGCCAAAAAGAGAAAAAAAACGGACATTCTCTTTCCTCAATTAAAACGGACCTTAAACCCTGATTTGAAAACTATATAAGGAGAAGTCTAGCAACTGTGCAAAACCAATCCCCACACCTCCTGTGTGATACTATTTTTTTTTTGATAAGTCAAAAAATTATATTGCAAAAAACGATATTTACAAGATAGTTTAGGAGAAAATAGGTCAGAGAAACCCCAAAAAGCTCACACAAACTATTTAAAACGATAGTAAATTACATTTGGAAACTCAATTGAACTTAAGAAATCTGGTCTTCCTTCAAAGTGAATACGTACTCCTTCTTCTAACAAACAACCACGCTTAGCCATTCCATCCGCAGCAAAATTTGCTTCACGAAAAGTGTGTTCAAACCGAATACCACTATATAAACCCTTAGCATTCAGCCATCTTTGAGTAGCAAACCATGGAACATTATCCTCCTCCAAAGCCGTCAACACCGAAGAAGAGTCTGACGTGATCAACAAACGATCATAATCCCATTGAATTTCCCATTCAAGACCAACAATAATACCATATAACTCAGCCATATAGTTAGTCGCAATTCCTAAGCCAATACACATAGCCCCTACCACTTCCGAACTCGCATTTATGGCCACAACACCAGCCCTTTCCACTCCCGGGTTTCCTCTTGAGGCACCATCAGTACACAACAACAATTCATTGTTATTAGGAGGCGTCCAATAACACTCCTTAGGATCTGAAATCTTCACTTTCCTATGCTTAACACGGAAGAAATCCAATATCCTCAAATCTTCAAACGTATTGAACATAAAACTCTTCATTCTAACAGAGTATTCATGTATCAAATTGAACACTCGTTTTTGGAAAAAAGACCAGCAAGAAACTTTCTTCTCATAAACCTTCTTATTTCTAGTGAACCAAAGTTGATTTGCTAGAGTAGATTCTCCTTTAATCGTAGGTTTCTTCTCGATACCCTGTCGATTAACGACTGAAAGACTTCATCGGGATTGTGAAGCCAGACGAAACTACTTCTCTTGTAGTTGAGCAATCTGATCTTGCCATTTTCTATCGTACGAGTTCAATTGAATAATTGACTTGAGATTATATCTTCGATAGGGCAAGATAAAAAGAAATCACAAACATCTTTGTCTAATCGTTTGTGATTCCGCAATATCTAGTTTCGCTACCATACGATTTAGATTATTGCGAGGTGATTGATAATACTAGGCTGTTCTTCGGGAATATAAGACCGATTTATCAATTAGTTCTTGTTCACCTTGATTTCTATCAAAAGACAGAACAAAACTTTTAGGTTTATCTTTGGGAGACAGATTTATCTATCATTGCAGACTTTTTTGTGTGATACAGATTTGTTTTTTGTATTCTTCGACTTTGGGTCGTAGCAACTCTTTGTTGTGGGTGAGATCAGCTAAGGGAATCATGTGCGTAGTATCCTGCTAGGATCAGAGACGTAAGGAGCGCAACTGTACCTTGAATCCGTGTGAGATTGATTAGGGTTCAACTGCAGTCCAGATCGAAGTTAGTTTGTAGTAGGCTAGTGTCTGTAGCGGCTTAATACAATGTGGTGTTCAATCTGGACTAGGTCCCGGGGTTTTTCTGCATTTGCGGTTTCCTCGTGTCTGTGTTATTTCTATTCTGCATTATATTTTGCTATATAATTGAAATATCACAGGTTGTGCGTTTGTATCGATCAATTGTGAAATCCAACCTTTGGTTATTGATTGGAAATTGATTGATCCTTGGATATTGGTCTTTGTTACCATCCAAGTTTATTATCCTTGTATTTGATAAAGACTCGCAGATTTCAATTTGCTTGAGTAAAATCAAATCAAGAGAGAGATATTAACTCCTCAATATACTTGTCTCTAGATTGAGTCTGACTGTTTAGTTGATCCTCTAGAAAGTATATTGGAGTTAGTCCATACAGATTGTTAATGGAAATATTGGGTGTGGTTTTTATACCCCCACTTTCTCATAGATAAACTCATCTTTAACAGAAAAAGTTTGAAAAATGTATTGTAATCACAATTAATATGTTCTAAGGCAGTACGTCTAGTAAAAATTGCATTTCTATGTACGTTGATTCAAGAATATATGAAGGAAGTAAAATTTCACAATAGAAGAAGGATGAAAGACCAAGCAGAACTAATCCAAATCCCAACAAATTTCATCTATCTTGAATCAAATAGAAAGACAAAGCCAACACACAAAGAAAGTATTCATACAATGTTGAATTTTATATACGTTAACTCGAAAAAAGTCTACAAACTTCGGTATAAGTCGGAAATTGATTCCTGAGACTAAATTGTAAACTAGATAAACTCATCTTTAACAGAAAAAGTTTGAAAAATGCATTGTAATTACAATTAATATGTTTTAATGCAATAAGTCTAGTAAAAATTGCATTTCTATGTACGTTGATTCAAGAAAATATGAAGGAAGTCAAATTTCACAATAGAAGAAGGATGAAAGACCAAGAAGAACTAATCCAAATCCTAACAAATTTCATCTATCTTGAATCAAATAGAAATACAATGCCAACACAAAAAGAAAGAGTTCATAAAAATGTTGAATTTTATATATGTTAACTCAAAAAAGTCTACACACTTCGTTATACATCTGAACTGAGACTAAATTGTAAACTAGATAAACTCATCTTTAACAGAAAAAGTTTAAAACATGTATTGTAATCACAAATAATATGTTCTAAGGCATTACGTCTAGTAAAAATTGCATTTCTATGTACGTTGATTCAAGAAAATATGAAGGAAGTCAAATTTCACAATAGAAGAAGGATAAAAGCCCAGGCAGAATTAATTCAAATTCCAACAAATTTCATCTATTTGAATCAAATAGAAAGACAAAGGCAACACAAAAAAAATGTTCATAAAAATGTTGAATTTTATATACGTTAACTCAAAAAGTCTACACACTTCGTTATAAGTCAGAAATTGATTTCTGAGACTAAATTGTAAACTAGATAAACTCATCTTTAACAGAAAAAAATTGAAAAATGTATTGTAATTACAATTAATATGTTCAAAGGCAATACGTCTAGTAAAAATTGCATTTCTATGTACGTTGATTCAAGAAAATATGAAGGAAGTCAAATTTCACAATAGAAGAAGGATGAAAGACCAAGAAGAACCAATCCAAATCCTAACAAATTTCATCTATCTTGAATCAAATAGAAAGACAAAGCCAACACAAAAAGAAAGAGTTCATAAAAATGTTGAGTTTTATATACGTTAACTCAAAAAAGTCTACACACTTCGTTATAAGTCTGAAATTAATTTCTGAAACTAAATTGTAACTGGATAAACTCATATTTAACAGAAAAAGTTTGAAAAATGTATTGTAATCACAATTAATATGTTCTAAGGCAGTACATCTAGTAAAAATTGCTTTTCTATGTACGTTGATTCAAGAATATATGAAGGAAGTCAAATTTCACTATAGAAGAAGGACGAAAGACCAAGAAGAACTAATCCAAATCCTATCAAATTTCATTTATCTTGAATCAAATAGGAAGACAAAACCAACACAAAAAGAAAGAGTTCATAAAAATATTGAATTTTATATAATTTAACTCAAAAAAATCTACACACTTCGTTATAATTCTGAAATTGATTTATGAAACTAAATTGTAAACTAGACAAACTCATCTTTAACAGAAAATTTTTGAAAAATGTTTTTTTTTTTTGCTAGGTCAAAATGGTTTATTAAAGCAAAAAAATGTAATTACAAGAATTACAAAATGGGAGGCTCAAGGCCTCCCTACCCCCATAAACCAAAGGGGCAAAAAAAATTTAAAACACATAAAATAAGCTCCTAAACACTTAAAAACAACATAAAGAAAAAAACTAGGTAAATTAGAAACGTTTTCGCCCCTTATTTCCAAATCTAAAATTCTTCTTCTTTGGAATGAGACCAGCAATAATTTGAGTCAAATCATAGTCACCATAAGTCTCTTTGTAATCATCTTCATAATCAACATAAGTTTCAGCATAGTCACAATTCTCTTCATTTTCATCTGAAGCATAATTACCACCCGGAACAAGCTTAATAGGAGATTGAGCTTTCTTCTTAGTTAACATTCTATCTAGTTGCTCTTTTTTTTCCTTGAAATAGTCTTGTCTATAAACTGGATCTCTAATGAATTTAGCACGCACTTCATCAATCTATCTGAAATAGTCTTGAAAAATGTATTGTAATCACAAATAATATGTTCTAAGGCATTACGTCTAGTGAAAATTGCATTTCTATGTACATTGATTCAAGAAAATATGAAGGAAGTTAAATTTCACAATATAAGAAGGATGAAAGACCAGCCAGAACTAATTCAAATTCTAACAAATTTCAACTATTTGAATCAAACTGAAAGAAAAGCCAATACAAAAATAAAGAGTTCATAAAATTGTTGAATTTTTTATACGTTAACTCAAAATAGTCTACACTCTTCGTTATAAATCGGAAGTTGATTTCTGAGACTAAATTGTAAACTAGATAAACTCATCTTCAACAGAAAAAATTTGAAAAATGTATTGTAATCACAATTAATATGTTCTAAGGCAGTACGTCTAGTAAAAATTGCATTTCTATGTACGTTGATTCAAGAATATATGAAGGAAGTCAAATTTCACAATAGAAGAAGGACGAAAGACCAAGCAGAACTAATCCAAATCCTAACAAATTTCTCTATCTTGAATCAAATAGAAAGACAAAGCCAACACAAAAAGAAATTGTTCATAAAAATGTTGAATTTTATATATGTTAACTCAAAAAGTCTACACACTTCGTTATACGTCTGCTATTGATTTCCGAGACTAAATTGTAAACTAGATAAACTCATCTTTAACAGAAAAAGTTTGAAAAATGTATTCTAATCATAAATAATATGTTCTAAGGCATTCCGTCTAGTAAAAATTGCATTTCTATGTACGTTGATTCAAGAAAATATGAAGGAAGTCAAATTTCACAATAGAAGAAGGATGAAAGACCAAGAAGAAGTAATCCAAGTCCTAACAAATTTCATCTATCTTGAATCAAATAGAAAGACAAAGCCAACACAAAAAGAAAGAGTTCATAAAAATGTCGAATTTTATATATGTTAACTCAAAAAAGTCTACACACTTCTTTATACGTCTGAAATTGATTTCTGAAACTTAATTTTAAACCAGATAAACTCATCTTTAAGAGAAAAAGTTTTAAAAATGTATTGTAATCACAAATAATATGTTCTAAGGCATTATGTCTAGTAAAAATTGCATTTCTATGTACGTTGATTCAAGAAAATATGAAGGAAGTCAAATTTCACAATATAAGAAGGATGAAAGACCAGCCAGAACTAATCTAAATTCTGACAAATTTCATCAATTTGAATCAAATTGAAAGACAAATCCAATACAAAAATAAAGAGTTCATAAAAATGTTGAATTTTTTATACGTTAACTCAAAAAAGTCTACACTCTTCGTTATAAGTCGGAAGTGATTTCTGAGACTAAATTGTAAACTAGATAAACTCATCTTTAACAGAAATTTTTTGAAAAATGTATTGTAATCACAATTAATATGTTTTACGGCAGTACGTCTAGTAAAAATTGCATTTCAATGTACGTTGATTCAAGAAAATATGAAGGAAGTCAAATTTCACAATAGAAGAAGGATGAAAGACCAAGAAGAACTAATCCAAATCCTAACAAATTGGGCGATTTTTTTCTTTGGGTTTTTTTTAGGGTTTCTCATTTTTTTCACGTTTTCTTCATTGTTTGATCATCTTTAGATGATTTACAATGGGAGAACAATCTGTTCTTGGTTCGTATACATCTCTTAGGAATTCTATTTCCTTTGCAGACATGGTCAAAGGTAAACAAATGTAGAATAATTCTATTATTGATATTAGCAGTTTACCAAATCCTGTGTTTTCATGATGATAAACCCTCTATGGAAATCCCGTTATATTTTTTTAAGAAGGGTGTGCGGCTTGGAATTTCAGTCTCATTGGTAGACTCGATTTTAGGGTTTCTCGCTTTACTGATGTTAAGAAATCTTTGGAAGACCAATGGAGTTTAGGTCCAAGAAGGGTCAAGTTTACGCCTATGAATAAGGGTTTCTTTATTATCAAGTTTTCAACTGAGGAAGATAAACTAAAAATCCGTGAGAAAACATGGAAAATCGATCAGCAAGAGTTACATCTTCGTGACTGGTTTCCATGGTTTGATCCAGATAAAGAAAGTTCTTCTCATGCTGCTGTTTGGGTTAATTTTCCTGGCTTATATGTTGAATTGTGGACGGAAAAAGTGTTGTTATCTCTTGGAAAAAACCTAGGCATTCCCATTATGGTAGATAAGAATACCTTGAATCATGAGTATGGTTGTTATGCAGCTGTTTTAATTGATATTGATTTCGCAAAGAAAGATCCAGATTCCATTCATGAAACAGTGGATGGAAGAAGTTTCAATCAGTTTGTTGAACTTCAAAAAATTCCTAAATTTTGCTCATGTTACAGAATTGTGGGTCATGTTGAATCTGATTGTAGGAGAAAAACTAAGAAGAATCCTTTGGATAATCCTACTAAAAGTAATTTGAAGTGGTAGCCAGTTAACAAGACGATGCAAGAAGCTAAGGTGCCTGAAGATACTAATATGATGGGAGTTAATCAGATTTCTGTTGATAATAATTCAGTTCCGTTGTTTGATGTTGTTGGTGTTTCTGACTCTGCAGCTAATCAAATTACGGACTGGAAATTGGTTAGTGGAAAGACGAACAACAACACTCATGTGGATGATGTATTCACGAGTGAAGTTGTTATGCACCAAAAAAATTTTGATATCCTTGAGAGTGAATTAGGTCTGGAGATCACAGACCATGCAAATCCTGTGTTGGAGAATAATGGGAATGATGCAGTTTATTCTGACGGTGTTTTGGGGGAGAATAAGTCTGGGCTGAGTTCTACTTTAAAGTATACAGAGCCGAGCAAGGCTATTGGGCCTGCAACAAACTCTACGGACCAGGTTTTTGAAAAGGGAAAACATGAAGATATTTTGAGGGAGCAGCAGGAGGTACGTGCCAAGGCAAAATCTAAAGGTAGTTCGAATATTGCTGAGCACAATGCTAGGCTGCAACTGCATAAAGTTTTGAGTACTAATAGAGAGGTGCATTTATCTAAAGAGGAGCATGAAGTTCTTCTTACAATAACAACAGTTTGTGAAAGATTTATCTTTTCGCAAGGAGTATTGCAAGGAAATACAAGACCAGTTAAAAAGAATGCAAACTCCAAAGAAGAAAAATAAGAACAAAGGAGGGGGTGGAGACTCTTAATGTTTTCCTTTGTTAGTTTTCTTGTTATTTTTTTGGGCTTTGTTGCTTATTTTTTGTTAGTTATTTTGTTGTTTTTCACCCCTTTGGTTTATGGGGGTGGGGAGGCCTTGTGCCTCTCATCTTGTAATTCTTGTAATTACGTTTTTTTGCTTAATAAACCTTTTTGACCTAGCAAAAAAAAAAAAACAAATCCTAACAAATTTCATCTATCTTGAATGAAATAGAAAGACAAAGCCAACACAAAAAGAACGAGTTCATAAAAATGTTGAATTTTATATACATTAACTCAAAAAAGTTTACACACTTCGTTATACATCTGAAATTGATTTCTGAGACTAAATTGTAAGCTAGATAAACTCATCTTTGACAGAAAAAGTTTGAAAAATGTATTTTAATCACAAATAATATGTTCTAAGGCATTACGTCTAGTAAAAATTGCATTTCTATGTACGTTGATTCAAGAAAATATGAAGGAAGTCAAATTTCACAATAGAAGAAGGATAAAAGACCAAGAAGAACTAATCCAAATCCTAACAAATTTTTCATCTATCTTGAATCAAATAGAAAGACAAAGCCAACACAAAAAGAAAGAGTTCATAAAAATGTTGAATTTTATGTACGTTAACTCAAAAAAGTCTACACACTTCGTAATACAGCTGAAATTGATTTCTGAAACTAAATTGTAAACTAGATAGACTCATCTTTAACAGAAAAGGTTTGAAAAATGTATTGTAATCACAAATAATATGTTCTAAGGCATTACGTCTAGTAAAAATTGCATTTCTATGTACGTTGATTCAAGAAAATATGAAGGAAGTCAAATTTCACAATAGAAGAAGGATAAAATCCCAGGTAGAACTAATCCAAATTCCAACAAATTTCATCTATTTGAATCAAATTGAAAGACAAAGCCAATACAAAAATAAAGAGTTCATAAAAATGTTAGATTTTTTATACGTTAACTCAAAAAAGTCTACACTCTTCGTTATAAGTCGGAAGTTGATTTCTGAGACTAAATTGTAAACTAGATAAACTCATCTTTAACAGAAAAAGTTTGAAAAATGTATTTTATCACAATTAACATGTTCTAAGGAAGTATGTCTAGTAAAAATTTCATTTCTATGTACGTTGATTCAAGAATATATGAAGGAAGTCAAATTTCACAATAGAAGAAGGATGAAAGGCCAAGCAGAACTAATCCAAATCCTAACAACTTTCATCTATCTTCAATCAAATAGAAAGACAAAGGCAACACCAAAAGAAAGAGTTCATAAAAATGTTGAATTTTATATACGTTAACTCAAAAAAGTCTACAATCTTCAGTATAAGTCGGAAATTGATTTCTGAAACTAAATTGTAAACTAGATAAACTCATCTTTAACAAAATAAAGTTTGAAAAATGTATTTTAATCACAAATTATATGTTTTAAGGGGATTCACGTTGGCAACTCTTGAGAAGGTTTTTTTTTCTCTCCAAAGGCGTTTTTTTAGGGTTTCAAGTTTTTTCACATTTTTTCCATCCTTGATCATCTTTTGGTGATTCAGGATGGGGGAAAATTCTGATTCAAACGTGCTTTCTCATGGTGTAAAAACCGTGAGGTTTGCTGATTTGGTTAAGGGTAAAAAACCTTATATGTTAAAAGATTCAGATTTATTATCTCTTCCTGAGGCGTCAACATATCTTGAAGAACCAGCATTGGTTTTTTTTGATAAGTCAAAAAATCGTATTAAAGAAAAGAGATATTTACAAGATAGTACATGAGAAAGAGGTCACAGCAACCCCAAAAACTCAAAATACTATTTCAATCAAAAATAGGAAACATATGGGAACTCAATTGAGTTTAACAAATCAGGACGACCAACAAAAGTGAGTCTCACTCCATTATCTAATAAGCAACCAGTCTTCACCATCTTGTCAGCTGCGAAATTGGCTTCACGGTACGTGTGCACAAAATTTATAGAATCGAACATGCCCTTTACATCATACCATCTCTGTCTAGCAAACCAAGGAATAGAATCCCCTTCCAAAGCTGTTATGACACTTGATGAATCAGTCCGCACTAGAACATCCCGGTATCCCCATTGAACTGCCCATTCTAAACCAATCAGAATGGTATACAACTCCGCCATATAATTGGAAATAATTCCAAGACCAACACACATCGCCCCAACCATTTCACAAGCAGAATTTCTTGCCACCACACCAGCTCCCGCCACCCCTGGATTGCCTCTAGAGGCACCGTCACAACACAACAAGAGCTGATTGTGCATAGGAGGTTGCCAAAAACACTCAACAGGATCTAACATCTTCACCCTACGACATTTAACTCTGAAAAAATTCAGAATCTCAAGATCTTCTACCTTGTTGAACATATATCTTATCATTCTAGCCGAATACTCATGAATGAGGTTAAACACACGTTTTTTAAAGAAAGTCCAGCAAGGCTTCTTCTTTTCATAGACCATCTTATTCCTTTGGTACCACAGCTCCGAACGCAGCACCAAGATTGAGACTAACCACATGTCTTTAACCATTCTACTACGCCCTTTCGCTTCCTTGTTAGCAGCAAGCAAGTTATAATGAGGAATAATATGGAAAATACCTGACAGCCATTGTCAAGCCCGATTCGCAGCACTACAGCTCCAAAGAACATGTTCCAAAGACTGCTCCTCAATCTGGCACACACTGCACCTCGACGGAAGAGCTATCTTGAACCTGCTCTTTACTTTATCCAGAGTTGCACAAGCTCCCCTGACAAACTTCCAATTTTGCGCTGCCAAAGAAGGGTGCACAACACTCTTCCATAACAGATTTGCTTCCTCCAGCACCGGATATCTCATCCTCACCAGCTCCCTTGCAGACTTAACAGAGAATAAACCTTTAAGGTCCGGCATCCATATCTTCCTATCACTGCCTGTGTGCCTCCTCGGCAAGCTCTCCAGATCCACACCAGCACTGACGAGGTCGTGCATATGAACTCCTTCCAGATGCCATTGATCCTGCACAATGATTTCACTAACCCTTGCATTTCTGTCAAGGTCAGGTTGTTGCAAAACATTTGCCAAAGTTTCTGTCCCATACCATACATTATAAAATAGTGAAGTTGCTCTACCGTCACCAATTAAAGATTTAGTATTGCGCATAACTTTAGTGTGCACCCAACGAATCCCAGGAAGAATTGAAGATTTAACTCCAGCCAACTTCAGCCGACCATCTCTACAAGTGAATTTCGATTCCAGAAATCTAGCCCATTTCTTCGTAGAATTTTTAATACTCCACCACAACTTCATAATCAGTGCCTTGTTCCTGTTTCTTAGGCTAGTAAGCCCGAGACCCCCTTCCCGCACCGGACTGCAGATCTTGTCATAACCAACCACAAAAGCTCTATCCAAGTTTGAATCTCCCGACCAAAGAAAATTACGAATCACACGTTCACATTGTTTAACAAATTTAACAGGCCATTTATACACAGCCATGTTATGAATCGCATAACTTGAAAGGACAGTTTTAACAAGTACCACACGATCCTGAAAGGAAAGCATCTTACCTTTGTAAACCGAAAGCTGGTCCTTCAGTTTATCCACCACGTTACTAATATGGCTATACTTCACCACTCCAGGCATCACCTTAACCCCCCAAATATCTATCCGGGAAATAAGTCACTCCCATGCCTAAGAAGTCTACAATAGACTTCCTCCTATGCAAAGACCCACCTCCAAAATAAATTTTGCTTTTCTCCCTGCAAACTCGTTGACCAGAAGCTTGTTGATAATCACCCAGGAGCTTCACTAAGTTTGTTAGACTCATCATATTACCCTTGCAAAAGATCATAATATCATCAGCAAAAAATAAATGAGTTGGAGCAATACCATTACGCTTCACCATATGAGTCATACTCTTGTTTTGAAAGAGTTTAATAATGTTCCTACTTAGAATGTCCACTATCAAAATAAAGATAAGAGGAGAAAGCGGATCCCCTTGACGCAAACCTCTATTAATCTTGAAAAACCCCTCCGGACTCCCATTAAGAAGAATAGAAATCCTGGCAGACTTCAGAATATTGTGAATCCAAGTACACCAATCCTCTGAGAAACCATATCTACGAAACACCTCCAAGACAAAAGGCCAACTTACTGTATCAAAAGCTTGAGAAATATCAAGTTTGAGACCTAAGTTGCCATCCTTTCTTTTAATGTGCAGCTCATTAACCAATTCAGACGCCAAACTAATATTTTCATGAATATTTCTCCGCTTCATAAAAGCCACTTGTTCCTCCAAGTCTGGTTGCAAGTTGGTAAAAATTTTGAAGAAAAAATTACTTAGACCAATTGGTCTATATTTCTTCAGGCTATCCGCACCTCGTACCTTAGCAAGCAAAAGAATGAGACTAGAATTAGCCCCATTAGGAATAGTTTTGTTGTTCCAGCAAAAAATAATAGCCTTATCTAGGTCTTGATGAATTAAATCCCAACAATGTCTATAAATACACCCCGAGAAACCATCCGGACCTGGAGCACTATCCACACCCAAAGCAAACACCGCCACCTTAATTTCCTCCAAAGAAGGAATAGAATCCAACAT
This sequence comes from Papaver somniferum, assembly GCF_003573695.1. Lineage (NCBI taxonomy): Eukaryota > Viridiplantae > Streptophyta > Magnoliopsida > Ranunculales > Papaveraceae > Papaver > Papaver somniferum. The sequence continues at coordinate 107,479,348 of NC_039358.1, forward strand.
ATGTCTTTCCTCAAGAGAAATAGAATTATGTTCATATTCAAACAAACTATCCTCAATCTGCGTATCTACTCCATTAAATTTACTCTCATAATAAGAAACAACATGGTCTCTTAATTGGTCTGGATCAATAATAAGGGACCCATCATCTGTCACCAACTCCGAAATTGTATTGACACTTCTACGAGTATTAATAGTACTATGGAAATATGAAGTATTTCTAGAACCCTCCAAGATCCATTTGTTGCGAGATTTTTGCTTCAACATAATATGCTGCTGCATACGCACCTCCTGAACAGCCACAAGCGCATCCTTCATTCTGCTTAGAAATGTCAAAAGGGTCCTCATCCGAATTCTTACTAGCCACTTCAAACTTCAATTGAGCCTGTTTGAGTCTTGCATTCACATTACCAAACACCTGTTGATTCCACAACTTCATAGCTACCTTCAATCTCTTCATCTTGAAAGGAAAAATAAAATCAGGATTACCATACACTGGAGCATTCCAAGAAGTCTCAACCATTCTCAAAAAATCAGGATGCGTAAACCACATTTTCTGAATTCTGAAAGGAGCACGTCTTGGCCTAGAAGCAACAAAAGGATAACCAATAAGAGTCGAATGATCGGAAACTTCCCTAGGAAGAGCTTTACACCGCCAATTCGAAAATTTAGTTAACCAAGGTTCATTAATAATAGCACGATCCAAATTGCTAATAATTCTTCTAACCCCCAATTGGCCATTAGTCCAAGTGAACTTAGAACCCAAAGAATCTGCCTCAAAAAGACCATTCTCTTCCATCCAGTCACTGAATTCATTAATACTAGAAGTAAGAACATCTCTACCACCCTTCTTCTCATCATTGCGAAGAACACAGTTAAAATCTCCAATTACCAACCAAGGAGTAGTAGAATCCACCACAGAAAGTTGACTCCATAATCTCCTTCTAAAAACTTGGGTATAACTAGCATGAACACAAGAAATAAAGACTCCTTTTGTCTTCACCGTAATAGCCTGCCTAGTCATATTTAACACCACTGGATCTTCAATATCTTCACTCCAAAGAATCCAAAGATTACCAATAAAACTTGAAGTAGAATTATGAACTGCCTTCTTAACAAAACCAGCTAAATTAAGCCATAACATAACACCATCTGAATAAGGGATTTTCGGCTCAGCAATACACATAAGAACCGGCTTAAACTCCTTAACTAACTCTCGTAACTTCAAACCAGCTCCACCTTCGACACTCCATTGACATTCCAAAAGAGAACTCGCATTAGGAAACTGTCTTTTTTGGTTTAGAAGATATCTTAGGATTCTTTGTCGGAACCCGTTTTTCAATAACTGGAGAGAAACCTTTGCTACTCTGATTCCCAAATCATTAACCTCAGAGTCCGAGTCAGACTTGGAATCTGGAGATTTGTTTTGAGTATAACTTTGTGAGGTACTTTGTTGCGAACTAGGCTGAATTGGCACACGACCAGGCTTCCTAGTTTGCTTAGGCACAACTTTCTCAACTGGAATCTCGGACCATTTGGCTCCCTTGACACCTGCTGATGCTTTCTCTGACGTTAGTTCCTCATCCGAACTCTCCTCCTCCTGATTAGATTGTCGCACTATGTTGTCTAGCCCCAACTCAGCTGTCAAAACATCAAATTTATTCGAGGACATAACCACAGTATTTTCCATCAAAGCATTGCAGGTAGGTGTCTCCGCAATACTATGAATCACTGCGTCTTGAATAGGTATAAAGAAAGTAAAAGAGTTGGCCTAGTTCCTATCAATACTAGAGTGATTAGTTCTCGCAAATTCATCACTCTTTCCTGACTTAGCTGCAATTGTGGTTTCATCAACCATCAATATGTTAGCTAATGCTCTTTTCGCATCAAGTGCCTGTTTAGCTGTCTCAACAGCGTCAGACACTGCACGAAGCTGAGCTTCAGAAGCAGCCAGCACCTCTTCAAGCTGACTAGTATCTACCTTACCAGCAACATTCTCCCCAACATCAACAGGTACATTAATATCTTTACCCGCACCAGGCACATTAACAGTTTCCCCCGCACCAGTGTTTGCAACTTCACTAGTTTCACCTGACTTGTCAACACCACTAGTACCTTCTTGATTGCTATTCTTCTTACGATTGCGTGATCGCTTCTTACCCTTAGCTGCCTGCCAGTCTTGAGCATCCTCCGTCTCCTTAACAGATTCATCAGACTTTGGTTTCCTCCTGCACTCACTCTCATTGTGTCCAATAATGTTACAATGCAAACAGAATTTTGGGTGCTTAGGTATCTCCACATATTGCCAGAAAGTTCTCCCACCAGCTGTTAGTAGAATTCTGTCAGGAATGTGTTTTGCAAAATCCACATCAACCAGCACTGAAGCATAGCTTCCAAACTCCAGATTCAATGTTCTTTGATCAACAACAATCGGATTACCAACTGCTTTCCCAATGGATAACAAAGATCTCTCAGTCCATAACTCTGCATGAAGACCCGGGAGATGTACCCAAACAGGTGCATGAGAAGTATTTTGTCTTTCAGGATCGGAACCAGGGTACCAATCCATCAAACGTATCTCTTGTTGATTAACAAACCATTTCCTGTTACGGATTCTGGATTTCGTTTGCTCATCACGCAACATAACTACAAAGAAACCCTTACTCATAGACATAAACCTAACCGAGTTAGGGTTTAACTGCCATTGAGTAACTAAATTGTTCTTCACCTCCAAAAACCTCAAACCCGTGAAGTTGAGTCTTGCTATAAAGCTAAACTAAAAAGTCTTACAACTTTCCTGGTAAAAAGCGGTAGGGATTACCAAAGATGGTTCTCCATTAATTAACGTGGGATTTGGCAGACTACTAACATCAACAGCCGTAGGATGTAATGTTTGACGTACCTTCACTTTTTCCGCAAAGGTTGGTGTTGGTGATCCATTCGTAATACGTAACACAGTTTCCTCAGTCATCATTAATCCTAAGATTAAACAATAATTGAAGAAGAAAATTGAAAACCGCACAAAAACCTAGGAAAATCGCCAGATTTTCTCTCTCCTCATATTTTTTTCTCTCTTAATTGAAATATAACCTAACTCATAGTGATCATTTATCAAAGAATGACTCTGGTTATCAAATGGTTGAACAACCGGGATCAATTTACTTACGATACTTAGTTGACATTCATGATAACGGAAGAACCAGCGTTGGATTTGCCTATTGATCTTACTCAAGAGGGACGTGATGTTTTTCAGTTCAATCTCATTGGGAGATTGAACTTTAAGGGTTTAAAACTTGTTGATGTTCAAAAAAGCTCGGAAGAAAAATGGGGTTTTGTGCTGGTAGATGCAAGCTAGTTCCAATGAAACTTGGGTGATTCAGAATCAACAACTTAGGTTTTCAATTTTTACCCAAACATTGATCCGGAAAGACAACATACTACACGAGCATCAGTTTGGGTAAGTTTCCCTGGTTTATACATTCAGTTATGGACAAAGAAAATTCTTATTTCCATTGCTAAAATTATTGGGAGACCGATTGCTATTGATCAAAAGACTTTGGATCATGATGTTGGAAACTATGTTGCTGTTTTGATTGATATTGACTTTGCTAAGCTGATTCCTAAAAGAATTCGCTTGAAAGCAAATGGAAAGGAGTTTTGGCAGTATACTGAAATTCAGGATTTAGAGAGCATCATGTATTGTACTCACTGCAAGTTTATGGGCCATAAATTTGAAAATTTCCTTGCTGCTCGTAAAATATTAGGAGGTTCTACTGCTGAATAGAAATATTCTAGTGAGAGTATCAAAGATGGTAAAGTGGATAAAACAACCAAATTTATTTGGAAGGAAGTGCGGAAAAATTCTCATGATGAGCATGCAAATAAAGTCAGTGTTCAGTCCGGGAAGGAAAATTTGATAGATGCAGCATCAACTATGTCCATACAAAACATTGATCCAGTTCAAGAGAATGTTGAAGATAGTCAGTTGGAGGAGCAGCTCGACAAAGCTTTCACTGAGTATTGTGAAGCACAGATGAAATTGGTAAGATGTAAAAACAATATTGCAGCCAAAAAAGATCTTGCTGCACGAGACAATTCAGTTCATGCAGAAGTTTCGCCAGAGAAAAATAATTCTCAGTCCGTGCAAAATTTGGGAAATTCCGTGTCCAAGCAAGCTAATTCTCAGGGCTTGAATGCAACTCCAAATTCTGTGCATAAATCAAATTCCTAACAAGAGACCGTACAAAATTTGGGAACTCAGCAAGTTTCCGTGTCCAAACACAATGTGGATACTTCCGTGTCAAACCATTCTTCTCAAGGTATGAATACTAAACAGTCCGTGACCAAGAAGAATTTGGAAACTTCTGAGTCCGTGACCAAGCAAACTTCTGGGATGTCCAAGCAAAATACGGACAGTCATATGGATAAGTCCGTATCCAACACAAAATCCAGATTAGGAGCTAATAACGCTGTTTTGGTTCAAACTATGTCCGTGGCCAATCCAAATTCTTCTCTGGAAAATAAAACCGTGCATAATTCAGTTTCTACCAAGCAAAATACGGGAGTTTCCAAGGAGTCTGATACAACAAAAGATGATTGGAAAACAGTAAAGAGTAAGAGCTCCCCAAACAAAGGTACTCCTTTTAAATTTAAATCTTTTAAAACTCCTTTTGTGTATGAGCTTTCTCAAACAGATTTAGTGGTGAATAACAAGTATGGTGCTCTAGAATCTGAGTTACGCCTTGCTAATGATACTAGTGAGGTTTGGGTGGAGGAGGAACAAGATGATTCTAGTGACTCAGATAATAGTAGTGTGAAGTTGCATCATCCTGTGGCTTGTTTTTGGTTACCGCCTGAGGCTAATGAATTACAAATTTGTTGTGATGGAGCGGCGAGAGGTAACCCAGGCGTTGCGGGTGCAGGTGTAGTAGCTAGGGATGAGCATTGTTCAGTTCTTGGTGCTATGAGTATTGGGCTAGGAGTCACGACGAATTATTTAGCAGAATTGTACAACATTATTGTTGGTTTGGAGTGGGCTATGCAATGGGGTTTTTCTTGTATTTGTATACGGTCTGATTCTATGGGAGTTGTTGAAGCTTTCAAGAATGACTCAATTCCTTGGTTTGCAAGGAATAGATGGATTATGATCTGTAGACACTATACGTCTATACGTTTCATTCACACTTTTAGAGAGGTGAATTTTTCAGCTGATGCAATGGCAAAGCGGGGTTGTCTATTGAGTAATGAAGTGGGAGTACTTTTTTTTGATAAGTTAAAAATTTTATTAATAGATAACAAAATTTACAAAAGGTAGATTTCAAGAAAAGAGGTCACAACAACCCCAAAAACTTGAAACGCTACTTGAAACGAAAATAGGAAACATTAGGGTTTTCAACGGAAATTAAAAAATCAGGTCTTCCTTTATACTGAATTCCCACTTTATTATCAAGATAACAACCATTCTTAGCCATCTTATCTGCTGAAAAATTCGCCTCTCTGTAAGTGTGAATTATTCTTATAGAAATATAATGATTGCATAATCTCTCCCATCTTGATCTTGCAAACCAAGGAATAGAAGAACTTTGTAAAGCTTGAACTACTCCATAGGAATCAGATTGCACACAAGTACGATCATAATTCCATTGCATTGCTCATTCCATACCAATTATAATTGCATAGAGTTCCGCCAAATAGTTTGTAGTAATTCCAAGACCAATACTCAAAGCACCAAGAACTGCACAGCTAGAGTCTCTTGCCACCACCCCTGCTCCCGCAATGCCTGGATTCCCACGCGCTGCTCCATCATAACAAATTAGAATCTCATTATGTTCCGGAGGCTTCCATAACACTTCAATAGGCTGCTGATGTCTAACACTTCTATGAACCACACGGAAGTAATCCAACAACACCATATCTTCCACACTGTTGCGCATAAACATTGTGGGTGATTCTAATCATCCAAAGTTCACGTTTGCTGAATTGGTGATGGGAAAACATAACAAAAAACAAGTTTCAACAGCTGTTGATATAAGTTCTTTACCAAACCCTACTACCAGAGATGGAAAACCGGCAGTTGTTATTCCTCAGGATTATTATGAAGAAGGCTGTCAAATATGGAGATTTAGCCTAATTGGAAGATTAGATCTCAAAGGTGTGAAGCTCATTGATGTCAAAAAAAATCTGGAACAGCAATGGGGTTTGGGAGATGCTAGGGTTCAGTTTATCCCTATGAACCGTGGTTTCTTCATTATAAAACTATTAACTCAAGAAGATAAAGACAAAGTTTTCAAGGATGGTAACAAAGAACCATGGATTGTTAATGACCAGCCTCTTCGTTTGATTGAATGGTATCCAGGGTATGACGCAGACAAGCAATGTACTTCTCATTCAACGGTTTGGGTGAAGTTTCCTAGCCTGCCTGTGGAGATGTGGGTAGAAAAAACTCTTTTAGCTTTAGGGAAATCTCTTGGAACACCCATTGTGGTAGATAGGAGACCCTAAATCATGAATATGGTCATTATGCATCTGTTTTGATTGATATAGATTTTGCTAAACATGATACTGATTCAGTTTATGTTGAAGTTGATGGACGTGACTTTCTGCAACCTATTGAAATTCTAAAACAACCTAAGTTTTGCTCCAAGTGCAAGATTGTTGGGCACTTAGATAAAGAATGTAGGAAGAAACATGCATTTAATGCATTACATGCAGCTCATGCACGTACAGACGTTCGAAAAAATGCTGGTACCTCATCACAGCAGCTGGTTGGTATTTCTTCTCTACAGTTAGATAGAACTTTAGAGTTGGGAAGTTCTTCAGCAAAACAAGCAACACAGCAGAATGAATTGCATCAAGCTCAGCAACCTCAAACTCTTGTTATTCATCAAGGGGAGAATAATGATACATGGCAGACTATAAGTCATAAGAAGAATGGTAAGAAAAATAAGAAAGTAGCTACAGATACTCATGTGCAGGTTGATGTGGTGAGGATTGGAACTGCTGATTATGAACAACAGCTTCAGGAAGAGATGATCAGGTCCGAAGCTGCAATGCGCACTGCTTCAGCTATGGCGGAGAAGGCTGTTGTTGCGCATTCAGTTTTAGTTAGTAGGGCAAATTCGTTAAGTACTGTTGCCTTAAATACTAAGCCTGGTGGGAATGTTGAATTGGATAGAACTAGACTTCCTAATCCGGGTAGGATTCCTGTTTCGGAAGCTATTTATACTCCTGTTTGTGAAGCTGTGGAGGAGAGTTCTGAATACGTCTCTTCAAATAGGTTTAATATCTTGGATAGTACTCTTGTGGGGGAAACGGCAAGTGTACATGAGCTTGGGCATATTGATGAAGTTGCACGTAAGGCTAAGTATCAACAGCTTTTGGCTTTTCAGGCTAGACTAGACACTTTGAGGGATGTAGAAGCTTTAACCGACTTGGATGAGGAATCAGAGCAAGGAATTCGAGTACGAAAAGGTTCTTCTCCAAGATTAAAATCCTCCTCAAATACTTCTGAAGTACAGCTAAGCAATAATCAAAACCCTATTGTTTAAATGCGGGTGTTGTTTTGGAATATCAATGGAGTTGCACGTGTTGTAGCTCAAGATAAACTAAAGGAGTTGATTAGAGAGTTTAAACCAGATATTTTTGGTATTGTTGAACCAAAAGTTCCCTGTTCTGCTGGGTTCAGATATGGTTTGCTAAGAGAAGGTTATTCTTCTCATGTTATTAATAATGCTTCTTCTTCTAGTATTGCTAATATTTGGGTTTGTTATTCAAATACTCTAAATCTTTCAATTGTTAATGTCAGTAAGAAGGCAATAACAATTGAGGTGGATGGTGTTCATGTTTCTTTTGTCCATGCTATCTATATTCAGGTTACTAGGAGAAGTCTTTGGCAGCAACTTGTTAGTTCTGGTGATGATATTCCTTGGTTAGTCATTGGGGATTTTAACTGTATTCTTCGTTTGGATGAGAAGAAGGGTGGTCTTGAACCTAGAACCTCAGCTATTAATGAGTTGTCAGATTGGTTGGATGACAACAGTCTCTTTGAAGCTGATGCTTTGGGAAGTAAGTTCACTTGGATGAATAGACAATCAGGTATGACTAGAATTGTTAGTAAACTTGATCGTGCTATTATTAATGCGGCTTGGCTTGAAAAAATTGAGAATTGGCGGTGTAAAGCTCTTCCTAGGGAAGTTTCTGACCATTCTACTCTTTTGGGTTTTTCTTTTGCTGTTCCAAGACCCAAAAGAGCTCCTTTTCGAGTTCAAAAGATGTGGTTCTTACATTTTGATTTCCTTCGTATGGTTAGAGATAGTTGGAGTATGCCTATTTTCTGGGTCTTTTGATTTTATTTTCACTCAAAAATTAAAGAGACTAAAAGAAGTTATCAAGGAATGGAATCTTCGTGTTTTTGGTAATGTGCATTCTAGGTTAAAGCAGGATCAGTTGAGATTTGAGGAAGCTGCTCTTCTTTCTGATGAAAACCCGGATGACATTACAAAGTTAAATATTATGAAGGATGCTATGGCTAAACTTAATGATACTCGTGCTCAGTTGAATACTATGCTTAAGCAGAAATATAGAAATAAGTGGCTTGTGGAGGGTTCAAGTAACACTAATTTCTTTCATAATAGCATTAGAATTCGTAGAAGTTCTAACACTATCTCTGAACTTGTTGAAAGTGCAGGCAATACTATTTCTGATTATGAGCTGCTTAGAAATCATGTTGTGCACTATTATGAGGATAAGGTTAATGGGTCGGAGTTGGAGATTGATCCTATTTTATTTGACTATAGTCATATTAGCATCTCGGAGGAGGAAAGTTTAGCCATGGACAGAATTCCATCTTCTGAGGAGATTAAACAAGCAGTTTTTGATCTAGGGGTAGACAGTGCTCCAGGGCCGGATGGGTTTTCTGGATGTTTCTATAGACACTGCTGGGATATTATTCAAGATGACTTATTAAGAGCCGTTATTTATTGCTGGAATTCTGGTCATATCCCAAATGTGGTAAATTCTAGCCTAATTGTCTTGATTCCCAAGGTAAGAGGTGCTAATTCTCTTCGTAATTTTCGTCCTATTGGTCTCAGTAATTTTTTCTTCAAAATCTTTACTAAGATCTTAGCTACTAGACTGGGGAGCGTTTTAGATAAACTTGTTTATGAAGAACAGGTGGCTTTCATGAAAGGGCGTAACATCCATGAAAACATTAGTCTTGCTTCTGAATTGATTAATGAGCTTCATATCAATCGTAAGGATGGTAATTTAGGCCTTAAGCTTGATATTTCACAAGCTTTTGACACGGTCAGTTGGTCTTTTGTCTTGGAGGTTTTCCGTAGGTATGGTTTCTCGGAGCATTGGTGCACTTGGATTTCTCATATCTTCAATTCTGCTAGAATCCCTATTCTCTTGAATGGCAGTCCGGAGGGTTTTTTCAAGATAAATAGAGGTTTACGTCAGGGAGATCCTCTTTCTCCCTTGATCTTTGTTTTGATGGAGGATGTCCTTAGCAGAAATATCACAAAGCTTTTTGCAGAGAAGAGGATGTCTTACATGGTAACTAGAGGTGGTATTTCTCCTACTCATCTCTTTTTTTGCTGATGATATTATGATTTTCTGTAAAGGAAATTTGCGGAGCATTAATAATCTGGTGGATCTGTTGGGTAAGTATCAGTATGCTTCGGGTCAATCTGTTTGTTGCCAAAAGAGTAAAATTTATTATGGTGGTGGTTCGTTGAGTAGACGTAATTATCTTGTTGATTATTTGGGTATGAGTGTAGCTACTTTCCCTGATCGTTATTTGGGTGTTCAAATAATGCCTGGTGCTGTGAGGTATCATCATATTGCTAATGTGGTTGAGAAGATTAAAACCCATCTTGCTGGTTGGAAGGGTTTTCTTTTATCTTTTCATGACCGTATTGTGCTTGTTAAATCTGTTATTTCGAGTTATTCCATCCATAATATGGCTATTTATAAGTGGCCTAGCAAGTTCATTGTGCAATGTGAGCGTGCAATTAGGAATTTTAGTTGGTCTGGTGACTCAAATGTCAGTCGTGCTGTTGTGGTGGCGTATGATAAAATCTGTTGCCCTTTTGAGGAGGGGGTTTGGGCATCTCGTATGGCTACTATGAATTCTGCAATGTTGATGAAATTATGGTGGAAGATCAGTACTTCTAAGAAGAATTGGGCAGGTTATCTTAAGGCTAAGTTTTTTAGTCGAAGAGGTTACATTAAGACTTATGGGGTGAAGTCTACCATTCTTCCAGGTTAAAGGTTTATAAATATGTGGAGGCTAACACTAAAGTTCTTCTTGGTGATGGAAGGTCTCCTTCTCTCTATTATGATGTTTGGTATGGAGAAAAATGTTTTGTAGAGATATTGGATGATTTTACTCTTGACAGATTGGTTTTGGTGAGTGATTGTTATAGGGATAACCAATGGGTTTTTCCTGAAAATCACTTGAACTGTTTACTCGCGGCTGGTGTGGATATGCATAATCTTCCTTTGCGAAATGGGGGTGAAGATAAGAGAGTTCGAATGCCAAACTTTTCAGGTGATTTTTCGGTAAGCTCTGCCAAGGAGCTTATTCGTCAGAAACATGGTAGCTTCAATGCAGCGTCTATGCTGTGGAGGAAGGAAATTCACCCTAAACTTGCGGCTCAAAACTGGAAATTCATTCGTGGTGCTTGTGCCACTTTGGATATCATTCAATCTAGGTTCAGAATTCATTTGGCTAACAAGTGTGTTCTGTGTGAAACCGAGGAAGTATCGCTAGAACATATTCTTTTTCTTTGTTCTTTTGCAGCTCGTGCGTGGTCTTGGATTTCTGGTATCTTTGGTATGACAACAAACTTCAACATTGTGGATTCTTTCAAGGCAGCTAAGGGAAGAAGTGCAATTGTCCGTGACTTGTGGCTGGTGGCGAACTTAGTAATCAGGTCAGAACTATGGGCTATACGCAACAAATGCTTTTTTGAGAAGCACAAACCGAGCTGGGGTCTTTTTCTAAAAGAGTGCTGAAGCTAATCCAAGAATATTCAGTCCGCCTAAGAGGGTTTATGCGCAACAGTGTGGAAGATATGGTGATGTTGGATTACTTCCGTGTGGTTCATAGAAGTGTTAGACATCAGCAGCCTATTGAAGTGTTATGGCAGCCTCCGGAACTTAATGAGATTCTAATTTGTTGTGATGGAGCAGCGCGTGGGAATCCAGGCATTGCGGGAGCAGGAGTGGTGGCAAGAGACTCTAGCTGTGCAGTTCTTGGCGCTTTGAGTATTGGTCTTGGAGTTACTACAAATTATTTGGCGGAACTCTATGCAATTATAATTGGTATGGAATGGGCAATGAAATGGAATTATGACCGTATTTGTGTGCAATCTGATTCATATGGAGTAGTTCAAGCTTTACAAAGCTCTTCTATTCCTTGGTTTGCAAGAGCAAGATGGGGGCGGTTATGCAATCATTATATTTCTATAAGGATAATTCACACTTACAGAGAGGTGAATTGTTCAGCAGATAAGATGGCTAAGAATGGTTGTTATCTTGATAATGAAGTGGGAATTCAGTATGAAGGAAGACCTGATTTTTTAATTTCCGTTGAAAACCCTAATGTTTCCTATTTTCGTTTCAAGTAGTATTACAATTTTTTGGGGTTGCTGTGACCTCTTTTCTTGTAATCTACTTTTTGTAAATTTTGTTATCTATTAATACAATTTTTTGACTTATCAAAAAAAAAGTTGCGCATAAACCCTTTTAGACGGACTGAATATTCTTGTATTAGCTTCAGCACTCTTTTAGAAAAAAGGCCCCAACTCGGTTTCTGTTTCTCAAAGATGCATTTGTTGCGCATAGCCCATAGTTCTGACCTGATTACTAAGTTCGCCACCAGCCACAAGTCACGGAAAATTGCACTTCTTCCCTTAGCTGCCTTGAAAGAAGCCACAACGTTGAAGTTTGCTGTCATACCAAAGATACAAGAAATCCAAGACCACGCACGAGCTGCAAAAGAACAATGAAAAAGAATATGATCTAGAGATTCTTCCTCAGTTTCACACAGAACACACTTGTTAGCCAAATGAATTTTGAACCTAGATTGAATGATATCCAAAGTAGCACAAGCACCACGAATGAAGTTCCAGTTTTGAGCCGCAAGTTTAGGGTGAATTTCCTTCCTCCACAACATAGACGCTGCATTGAAGCTACCATGTTTCTGACGAATAAGTTCCTTGGCAGAACTTATCGAAAAATCACCTGAAAAGTTTGGCATCCAAACTCTCTTATCTTCACCCCCATTTGGAAAAGGAAGATTATGCATATCCACACCAGCCGCGAGTAAACAGTTCAAGTGATTTTCAGGAAAAACCCATTGGTTATCCCTATAACAATCACTCACCAAAACCAATCTGTCAAGAGTAAAATCATCTAATATCTCTGCAAAACATTTTTCTCCATACCAAACATCATAATAGAGAGAAGTAGACCTTCCATCACCAAGAAGAACTTTAGTGTTAGCCTCCACATATTTATAAACCCTTCTAATGCCTGGAAGAATGGTAGACTTCACCCCATAAGTCTTAATGTAGCCTCTTCGACTAAAAAACTTAGCCTTAAGATAACCTGACCAATTCTTCTTAGAAGTACTGATCTTCCACCATAACTTCATCAACATTGCAAAATTCATAGTAGCCATACGAGATAAACCCAAACCCCCCTCCTCAAAAGGGCAACAGATTTTATCATACGCCACCACAACAGCACGACTGACATTAGAGTCACCAGACCAAATAAAATTCCTAACTGCACGCTCACATTGCACAATGAACTTGCTAGGCCACTTATAAATAGCCATATTATGGATGGAATAACTCGAAATAACAGATTTAACAAGCACAATACGGTCATGAAAAGATAAAAGAAAACCCTTCCAACCAGCAAGATGGGTTTTAATCTTCTCAACCACATTAGCAATATGATGATACCTCACAGCACCAGGAATTATTTGAACACCCAAATAACGATCAGGGAAAGTAGCTACACTCATACCCAAATAATCAACAAGATAATTACGTCTACTCAACGAACCACCACCATAATAAATTTTACTCTTTTGGCGAAAAACTGATTGACCTGAAGCACATTGATACTTACCAAACAGATCCACCAGATTATTAATGCTCCACAAATTTCCTTTACAGAAAATCATAATATCATCAGCAAAAAAGAGATGAGTAGGAGAAATACCACCTCTAGTTACCATGTAAGACATCCTCTTCTCTGCAAAAAGCTTTGTGATATTTCTGCTAAGGACATCCTCCATCAAAACAAAGATCAGGGGAGAAAGAGGATCTCCCTGACGTAAACCTCTATTTATCTTGAAAAAACCCTCCGGACTGCCATTCAAGAGAATAGAGATTCTAGCAGAATTGAAGATATGAGAAATCCAAGTGCACCAATGCTCCGAGAAACCATACCTACGAAAAACCTCCAAGACAAAAGACCAACTGACCGTGTCAAAAGCTTGTGTGATATCAAGCTTAAGGCCCAAATTACCATCCTTACGATTGATATGAAGCTCATTAATCAATTCAGAAGCAAGACTAATGTTTTCATGGATGTTACGCCCTTTCATGAAAGCCACATGTTCTTCAGAAACAAGTTTATCTAAAACGCTCCCCAGTCTAGTAGCTAAGATCTTAGTAAATATTTTGAAGAAAAAATTACTGAGACCAATAGGACGAAAATTACGAAGAGAATTATCACCTTTTACCTTGGGAATCAAGACAATTAGGCTAGAATTTATTCCATTTGGGATATGACCAGAATTCCAGCAATAAATAACGGCTCTTAATAAGTCATCTTGAATAATATCCCAGCAGTGTCTATAGAAACATCTAGAAAACCCATCCGGCCCTGGAGCACTGTCTGCCCCTAGATCAAAAACTGCTTGTTTAATCTCCTCAGAAGATGGAATTTTGTCCATGGCTAAACTTTCCTCCTCCGAGATGCTAATATGATCATAGTCAAATAAAATAGGATCAATCTCCAACTCCGGCCCATTAAACTTGTCCTCATAATAGTGCACAACATGATTTCTAAGCTGCTCAAGATCAGAAATAGTATTGCCTGCACTGTCAACAAGTTCAGAGATAGTGTTAGAACTTCTACGAATTTTAATGCTATTATGAAAGAAATTAGTGTTACTTGAACCCTCCACAAGCCACTTATTTCTAGATTTCTGCTTAAGCATAGTATTCAACTGAGCACGAGTATCATTAAGTTTAGCCATAGTATCCTTCATAATATTTAACTTTGTAATGTCATCCGGGTTATCATCAGAAAGAAGAGCAGCTGCCTCAAACCTCAACTGATCCTGTTTTAACCTAGAATGCACATTACCAAAAACACGAAGATTCCATTCCTTGATAAATCCTTTTAGTCTCTTTAATTTTTGTGTGAAAATAAAATCAAGAGACCCAGAAATAGGCATACTCCAACTATCTCTAACCATACGAAGGAAATCAGAATGTAAGAACCACATCTTTTGAACTCGAAAAGGAGCTCTTTTGGGTCTTGGAACAGCAAAAGCAAAACCCAAAAGAGTAGAATGTCCGTTTTTTCAGAGGGAGGAAAGAGAATGTCCGTTTTTTTCTCTTTTTGGCGATTTTGGAAAACCAAATATTTTCACGTTTAGGGTTTCAAGCTTTATGTTTTTGGATTATCAGAATCAATACGTTGATTCATGATGATTCATTCTTTAGATAATATTCCTAGTAGCTCAAATCAGAACCATGCTAAAACAGTTTCTTTTGCTGAAAAAGTTAGGGAACGTAAAACCCTAAATCCAACTTCAGTTGATATTTCCTTGTTACCAAATCCTACTCTTGTTGAGGGTGAGCCAGCTCTTGTCATCCCTAATGATTATTATCAGGAAGGATGCAAGCCTTTTCAATATAGCTTCATAGCTAGACTGGATGCTACAGGTTTAAAGTTTGTTGAGATTCAAAAAATCCTTGAAAATCAATGGAAACTTAAGAATAGGTGTAAGTTTATACCTATGAGCAAAGGATTCTTTGTTATTATGTTATCTTCAGAATTGGAAAAGGAGAAGATTCGTGCTGAAAAGTGGTTTGTCAATCAACAAATTCTGAGGCTGATTGATTGGTACCCAGGTTTTAATCCTGATAAACAAAGAACGTCCCATGCAGCTGTTTGGGTACGTTTTCTTGGTCTCCCTATTGAGATATGGACTGAGAAATCTTTACTTTCTATTGGGAAAATCCTTGGAACACCAATTGTGGTGGATCAAAGAACCCTAAATCTGGAATA
Organism: Papaver somniferum; assembly: GCF_003573695.1. Taxonomy (NCBI): domain Eukaryota; kingdom Viridiplantae; phylum Streptophyta; class Magnoliopsida; order Ranunculales; family Papaveraceae; genus Papaver; species Papaver somniferum. The sequence continues at coordinate 107,494,669 of NC_039358.1, forward strand.
TGGTCACTTCGCAGCTGTTTTGGTAGATATAGACTTTGCAAAGCATATTCCTGACCGAATCTCTATCACTGCAGGAGGTAAAATTTTTCGGCAATATGTTGATATACCAAATTCACCTAAATTCTGTTTATCTTGCAATATTATTGGGCATGTTGATGGTGAATGCAAAAAGAAGAATAGCATGAAGGCTGCTGGTAAGGAAAAACAGCTTGTTCATAAAGTTTGGCAAGCAAAGTCACCTAAAACTAATGAGGAAGAGCAGAAGTCTTTGAATCTGGAGAATAAGGAGGATAATATGGTTGATGCTTCAGCTGAGAGGGATGATGCGGCTCAGCTTAGATTGCAAAACGCAATTGCAGCCAAGAAAGTGCTTGCTGCACGTACACAATCTGCTCATGCAGACCATGCAAAGTCCGGGATGAACCAAACTTCAGCTCAGTCCGGGATAACTCAATCCGTGTCTGAATTGGAAACTGAAATAAGAGTCGTGAATAAAGAAATTTCTGAAGTTGTTGGTGCTACAGCTAGAGAAGATATTACACGAACAGATTCTATCAATGCAGAGTCCGGGATGAACCAAAACTCTTCAGCTCAGACCGGGATAAACAAAATATCTACAACTCAATCCGTGTCTGATTTGGAAACTCAAATAAGAGTCATGAATAAAGGAACTTCTGAAGTTGTTGGAGCTACAGCTAGTGAAGATATTACACGTACAGATTGTATCAATGCAGGCCATGCAGGTCAGACCGTGGTTGATTTGATAAATCTTAAAAACACTCCTACTGACGTTATTGATGCTAATCAGTTGGAAAAGGAGCTAGCTAAATCTGCTGCTGAGTTGCGTGAGGCTCAGATGAAGTTTATTCATTGTAAAAATAATATTGCAGATCAGAAAGATATAGCTTTACGTAAGGAAGATATGGCTGCTCAGAGCTTTTCTAAAGATGAATGGACTCAAGTGAAAGGAAAGAAACCCCCTAGCAAAGGTATTTTCTCTTTTACTCCTTTTGTGAAGGATTATACTCCTTTTGCGGATGATTTGATGCAAACTGAAGTTGTGGTTAAAAACAAATTTGGTGTTCTGGAATCTGAGTTAGGCCTTAATAATGTTATTATTGAGGAAGAGGAGGAGGATCAAGTAGAATCTAGTGACTCAGATGTTAGTATGGGTTCTAAAAGTTGGGGTGAGGTTGATGCTGACATTTTAGCAAGGAAAAAAGCTAGGAAAGTTGCCAAACAGGCTGCTAATATTTTAGCAAAGCGTTCTTTGCAATCTGATTCAAGTTTGGAATCTTCTCCCAGCAAGTCTATTGAGGAATCTCCAAGCCGTAACACTAACATGGAAATTCAATCGGGGTTGGTTGATACTGTTTTTGATAAGAATAATATTTTGTCTAAGGAAGAATTAGAGGTGGCAAGCAATATTCAGTTGGAAGATGTGCGTGCTCAATTCATTAGAAGTCCAGCTTTTAGACGAAAATATCTCAAAGAAAAGAGGGAGCAAATGGAAAGTATGAATTCAAAGAAAAAATCTCCTAGTAAGTTGTCTCTTATTAAGCTTGTTCCTGGTAACTTTGCCTCTGAGGATGAAGATGGAGAGTTTTATGTGGATGAAGATGAAGATGTCTTGGGTAACTATGCTTTTGATACGGATATTATGGATGGAATTTTTTCTAAGAGCAAATCGTACAGAGTTGGTTGCAGCAGAAGTAAATTGAAAGGAGTTGGTTATAGATATAGGTAGCTTCTTTTAATTTTCTGGTTACTACTTTTGTTATTTCTTTTTTGTTTTAGTCCCCTTTGGTTTATGGGGGTAGAGAGTTTTGTGCTTCTTTTTTGTAATTCTTGTAATTACGTTCTTTTTGCTTAATAAACTTTTTTGACCTAGTAAAAAAAAACCAAAAGAGTAGAATGGTCAGAAACTTCCCTAAGAAGAGCCTATGAAGTGGGAGTACACTACAATGGGAAACCACCTTTCTTAATTTCTGTTGAACATCCTAATATTGCTTATTTTCGGTTCAAATAGTTTCAAGTTTTTGGGGTTGCTGTAACCTCTTTTCTTGAAAAAAATTTCTTGTAAATTTTGTTATCTATTAATACAAATTTTTGACTTATCAAAAAAAAAAAGACTCAGATAATAGTATGGGTTCGAAAGATTGGGGTGAAGTTGATGCAGATATTCTAGCCAGGAAGCAAGCTAGAAAAGTGGCCAAGCAAGCTGACAAGATCATGGCTATGAATTCAAAGTCTAATGAGGAAAGTCCAAGCCGTGAGCATAACAAGGATATTCAAGCAGGGTTGGAAGAAAATGTTTTTGATATAAGTAATATTTTGTCTATGGAGGAACTAGAGGAGGCAAGTACTATTAAGATTGATGAAGTGCGTGCTAAATTCATTAGAGATCCAGCCTTTAGAATAGATTATTTCAAGGAAAAAAAGGAGCAAATGGATAGAATGTCAACTAAGAAGAAATCTCAATCTCCTATTAAGCTTGTTCCGGGTGGTAATTATGCTTCAGAGGAAAATGAAGAGGATTATGGCTATGATGATTATGAAGAGGAATACAAGGAGCCATATGATTTGACTCAAATAATTGATGATCTCATTCCCAAGAAGAAGAATTTTAGAGTTGGAAGACGAAAACGTTTTTAATTTCCTAGTTCTCTTCTTTATGCTAATTTTTTAATGTTTAGGAGCTTATTTTATGAGTTTTTAGAGTTTTTTTTTTGCCCCTTTGGTTTATGGGGGTGGGGAGGCCTAGAGCCTCCCATTTGGTAATTCTTGTAATTACGTTTTTTTGCTTTAATAAACCATTTTGACCTAGCAAAAAAAAATATATGTTTTAAGGAATTACATCTAGTAAAAATTGCATTTCTATGTACGTTAATTCAAGAAAATATGAAGGAAGCCAAATTTCACAATAGAAGAAGGATGAAAGACCAGCCAGAACTAATCCAAATTGTAACAAATTTCATCTATTTGAATAAAATTGAAAGACAAAGCCAATACAAAAATAAAGAGTTCATAAAAAAAATGAGTTTTATATACGTTAACTCAAAAAAGTCTACACACTTCGTTATAAGTCTGAAATTGATTTCTGAAACTAATTTGTAAACTGGATAAACTCATCTTTAACAGAAAAAATTTGAAAAATGTATTGTAATCACAATTAATATGTTCTAAGGCACTACATCTAGTAAAAATTGCATTTCTATGTACGTTGATTCAAGAATATATGAAGGAAGTCAAATTTCACTATAGAAGAAGGACGAAAGACCAAACAGAACTAATCCAAATCCTAACAAATTCCATCTATCTTGAATCAAGTAGAAAGACAAAACCAACACAAAAAGAAAGAGTTCATTAAAATATTGAATTTTATATAAGTTAACTCAAAAAGGTCTACACACTTCGTTATAAGTCTGAAATTGATTTCTGAAACTAAATTGCAAACTAGATAAACTCATCTTTAAAAGAAAAAGTTTGAAAAATGTTTTTTTTTGCCAGGTCAAAATGGTTTATTAAAGCAAAAAAACGTAATTACAAGAATTACAAAATGGGAGGCTCAAGGCCTCCCTACCCCCATAAACCAAAGGGGCAATTTTTTTTTAAAACACTTAAAAACAACATAAAGAAGAAAACTAGGTAAATTAGAAACGTTTTTGCCCCTTATTTCAAAATCTAAAATTCTTCTTCTTGGGAATGAGACCAGCCATATTTTGAGTCAAATCATAGTCACCATAAGTCTGTTTGTAATCATCTTCATAATCAACATAAGTTTCAGCATAGTCGCAATTCTCAACATTTTCATCTGAAGCATAATTACAACCCGGAACAAGCTTAATAGGAGATTGAGATTTCTTCTAGTTAACATTCTATCTAGTTGCTCTTTTTTTTTCCTTGAAATATTCTTGTCTATAAACTGGATCTCTAATGAATTTAGCACGCACTTCATCAATCTATCTGAAATAGTCTTGAAAAATGTATTGTAATCACAAATAATATGTTCTAAGACATTACGTCTAGTGAAAATTGCATTTCTATGTACTTTGATTCAAGAAAATATGAAGGAAGTTAAATTTCACAATATAAGAAGGATGAAAGACCGCCAGAACTAATCCAAATTCTAACAAATTTCATATATTTGAATCAAATTGAAAGACAAAGCCAATACAAAATAGTCTACACTCTTCGTTATAAGTCGGAAGTTGATTTCTGAGACTAAATTGTAAACTAGATACACTTATCTTTAATAGAAAAAATTTGAAAAAAATGTATTGTAATCACAATTAATATGTTCTAAGGCAGTTCGTCTAGTAAAAATTGCATTTTATGTACGTTGATTCAAGAATATATGAAGGAAGTCAGATTTCACAATAGAAGAAGGACGAAAGACCAAGCAGAACTAATCCAAATCCTAACAAATTTTTCTATCTTGAATCAAATAGAAAGACAAAGACAACAAAAAAGAAAGAGTTCATAAGAATGTTGAATTTTATATACGTTAACTCAAAAAAGTCTACACACTTCATTATACGTCTGAAATTGATTTCTGAGACTAAATTGTATATTAGATAAACTCATCTTTAACAGAAAAAGTTTGAAAAATGTATTGTAATCACAAATAATATGTTCTAAGGCAGTACGTCTAGTAAAAATTGCATTTCTATGTACGTTGATTCAAGAAAATATGAAGTCAAATTTCACAATAGAAGAAGGACGAAAGACCAAGCAGAACTAATCCAAATCCTAAAAAATTTCTCTATCTTGAATCAAATAGAAAGACAAAGCCAACACAAAAAGAAAGAGTTCATAAAAATGTTGAATTTTATATATGTTAACTGAAAAAAGTCTACACACTTCCTTATAAGTCGAAAATTGATTTCTGAGACTAAATTGTATACTAGATAAACTCATCTTTAACACAAAAAGTTTGAAAATGTATTGTAATTACAATTAATTTGTTCTAAGGAAAAACATCTAGTAAAAATTGTATTTCTATGTACATTGATTAAAGAAAATATGAAGGAAGTCAAATTTCACAATAGAAGAAAGATGAAAGGCCATGCAGAACTAATCCAAATCCTAAAAAAAAATTCATCTATCTTGAATCAAATAGAAAGACAAAGCCAACATAAAAAGAAAGAGTTCATAAAAATGTTGAATTTTATATACGTTAACTCAAAAAAGTCTACACATTTCGTTATAAGTCAGAAATTGATTTCTGAGACTAAATTGTAAACTAGATAAATTCATCTTTAACAGAAAAAGTTTGAAAAATGTCTTGTAATTACAATTAATATGTTCTAAGGCAATACGTCTAGTAAAAATTGCATTTCTATGTACGTTGATTCAAGAAAATATGAAGGAAGTCGAATTTCATGATAGAAGAAAGATGAAAGATCATGCAGAACTAATCCAAATCCTAACAAATTTCATCTATATTGAATCAAATAGAAAGACAAAGCCAACACAAAAAGAAAGAGTTCATAAAAATGTTGAATTTAATATACGTTAACTGGATAAACTCATCTTTAACAGAAAAAGTTTGAAAAATGTATTGTAATCACAATTAATATGTTCTAAGGCAATACATCTAGTAAGATTGCATTTTTATATATGTTAACTCAAAAAAGTCTACACACTTCGTTATAAGTCGGAAATTGATTTCTGAGACAAATTTGTAAACTAAATAAACTCATCTTTAACAGAGAAGTTTGAAAAATGTATTGTAATCAGAATTGATATGTTGTAAGGCAATACATCTAGTAAAAATTGCATTTCTATGTACGTTGATTCAAGAAAATATGAAGGAAGTCAAATTTCATGATAGAAGAAAGATGAAAGATCATGCAGAACTAATCCAAATCCTAAAAATTTCATCTATCTTGAATCAAATAGAAAGACAAATCCAACACAAAAAGAAAGAGTTCATAAAAATGTTGAATTTAATATACGTTAACTAGATAAACTCATCTTTAACAGAAAAAGTTTGAAAAATGTATTGTAATCTCAATTAATATGTTCTAAGGAAATACATCTATTAAAAATTGCATTTTTATATATGTTAACTCAAAAAAGTCTACACACTTCGTTATAAGTCGGAAATTGATTTCTGAGACTAATTTGTAAACTAAATAAACTCATCTTTAACAGAAAAGTTTGAAAAATGTATTGTAATCAGAATTGATATGTTGTAAGGCAGTACATCTAGTAAAAATTGCATTTCTATGTACGTTGATTCAAGAAAATATGAAGGAAGTAAAATTTCACAATAGAAGAAGGTTGAAAGACCAAGCAGAACTAATCCAAATCCTAACAAATTTCATCTATATTGAATCAGATAGAAAGACAAAGGCAATACAAAAATAAAGAGTTCATAAATATGTTGAATTTTATATACATTAACTCATAATAGTCAACACACTTCGTTATAAGTCGGAAGTTGATTTCTGAGACTAATTTGTAAACTAGATAAATTCATCTTTAACAGAAAAAGTTTGAAAAATATATTGTAATTACAATTAATATGTTCTAAGGTAATACCCCTAATAAAAATTTCATTTCTATGTACGTTGATTCAAGAAAATATGAAGGAAGTCAAATTTCACAATAGAAGAAAGATGAAAGGCCATGCAGAACTAATCCAAATCCTAAAAAAAAATTCATCTATCTTGAATCATATAGAAAGACAAAGCCAACATAAAAAGAAAGAGTTCATAAAAATGTTGAATTTTATATACGTTAACTCAAAAAAGTCTACTCATTTCGTTATAAGTCGGAAATTGATTTCTGAGACTAAATTATAAACTAGATAAACTCATCTTTTACAGAAAAAGTTTGAAAAATGTATGGTAATTATAATTAATATGTTCTAAGGCAATACGTCTAGTAAAAATTGCATTTCTATGTACGTTGATTCAAGATATGAAGGAAGTCAAATTTCACAATATATTTTTTTTTTTGATAAGTCAAAAAATTGTATTCAAGAAAAGAGTTATTTACAAGATAGTACATGAGAAAAGAGGTCACAACAACCCAAAAAATTCAAAATACTATTTCAATCGAAAATAGGAAACATATGGGAACTCTATTGAGTTTAACAAATCAGGACGACCAACAAAAGTGAGTCTCACTCCTTTATCTAATAAGCAACCAGTCTTCGCCATCTTTTCAGCTGCGAAATTGGCTTCCCGGTACGTGTGCAGAAAATTTATAGAATCAAACATGCCCTTTACATCATACCATCTCTCTCTAGAAAACCAAGGAATAGAATCCCCTTTCAAATTTCACAATAGAAGAAAGATGAAAGGCCATGCAGAACTAATCCAAATCCTAACAAATTTCATCTATCTTGAATCAAATAGAAATACAAAGCCAACTTAAAAAGAAAGAGTTCATAAAAATGTTGAATTTTATATACGTTAACTCAAAAAACTCTACACATTTCGTCATAAGTCGGGAATTGATTTCTGAGACTAAATTGTAAACTAGATAAACTCATCTTTAACAAAAAAAGTTTTAAAAATGTATTGTAATTACAATTAATATGTTCTAAGGCAATACGTCCAGTAAAAATGGTATTTCTATGTACGTTGATTCAAGAAAATGTGAAGGAAGTCAAATTTCACAATAGAAGAAAGATGAAAGGCCATGCAGAACTAATCCAAATCCTAACAAATTTCATCTATCTTAAATCAAATAGAAAGACAAAGCCAACATAAAAAGAAAGAGTTCATAAAAATGTTGAATTTTATATATGTTAACTCAAAAAAGTCTGCACATTTCATTTCTAAGACAAAATTGTAAACTAGATAAACTCATCTTTAACATAAAAAGTTTGAAAAATGTATTGTAATTACAATTAATATGTTCTAAGGCAATACGTCTAGTAAAAATTGCATTTCTATATACGTTGATTCAAGAAAATATGAAGGAAGTCAAATTTCATGATAGAAGAAAGATGAAAGGCCATGCTGAACTAATCCAAATCCTAACAAATTTCATCTATCTTAAATCAAATAGAAAGACAAAGCCAGCAGAAAAAAAAAGAGTTCATAAAAATGTTGATACGTTAACTCAAAAAAGTCAACACATTTCGTTATAAGTCGGAAATTGATTTCTGAGACTAAATTGTAAACTAGATAAACTCATCTTTAACAGAAGAAGTTTGAAAAATGTATTGTAATTACAATTAATATGTTCTAAGGCAATACGTCCAGTAAAAATTGCATTTCTATGTACGTTGATTCAAGAAAATATGAAGGAAGTCAAATTTCACAATAGAAGAAAGATGAAATGCCATGCAGAACTAATCCAAATCCTAACAAATTTCATCTATCTTGAATCAAATAGAAAGACAAAGCCAACATAAAAAGAAAGAGTTCATAAAAATGTTGAATTTAATATACGCTAACTCAAAAAAGTCTACACACTTTGTTATAAGTCGGAAATTGATTTCTGAGACTAAATTGTAAACTGGATAAACTCATCTTTAACATAAAAAGTTTGAAAAATGTATTATAATCACAATTAATATGTTCTAAGGCAATACGTCCAGTAAAAATTACATTTCTATGTACGTTAATTCAAGAAAATATCAAGGAAGTCAAATTTCAGAATAGAAGAAAGATGAAAGATCATGCAGAACTAATCCAAATCCTAACAAATTTCATCTATCTTGAATCAAATAGAAAGACAAAGCCAACACAAAAAGAAAGAGTTCATAAAAATGTTGAATTTAATATACGCTAACTCAAAAAAGTCTACACACTTTGTTATAAGTCGGAAATTGATTTCTGAGACTAAATTGTAAACTGGATAAACTCATCTTTAACATAAAAAGTTTGAAAAATGTATTATAATCACAATTAATATGTTCTAAGGCAATACGTCCAGTAAAAATTACATTTCTATGTACGTTAATTCAAGAAAATATCAGGGAAGTCAAATTTCAGAATAGAAGAAGGATGAAAGATCATGCAGAACTAATCCAAATCCTAACAAATTTCATCTATCTTGAATCAAATAGAAAGACAAAGCCAACACAAAAAGAAAGAGTTCATAAAAATGTTGAATTTAATATACGCTAACTCAAAAAAGTCTACACACTTTGTTATAAGTCGGAAATTGATTTCTGAGACTAAATTGTAAACTTGGATAAACTCATCTTTAACAGAAAAAGTTTGAAAAATGTATTGTAATCACAATTAATATGTTCTAAGGCAATACGTCCGGTAAAAATTACATTTCTATGTACGTTGATTCAAGAAAATATGAAGGAAGTCAAATTTCACAATAGAAGAAGGATGAAATACCATGCAGAACTAATCCAAATCTTAACAAATTTCATCTATCTTAAATCAAATAGAAAGACAAAGCCAACAAAAAAGAAAGAGTTCATAAAAATGTTGAATTTTATATACGTTAACTCAGAAATGTCTACACATTTCGTTATAAGTCGGAAATCTATTTCTGAGACTAAATTGTAAACTAGATAAACTCATCTTTAACAGAAAAAGTTTGAAAAATGTATTGTAATTACAATTAATATGTTTTAAGGCAATACGTCTAGTAAAAAGTGAATTTCTATGTACGTTGATTCAAGAAAATATGAAGGAAGTCAAATTTCACAATAGAACAAGGATGAAAGACCATGCAGAACTAATCCAAATCTTAACAAATTTCATCTATCTTGAATCAAATAGAAAGACAAAGCCAACACAAGAAGAAAGAGTTCATAAAAATGTTGAATTTTATATATGTTAACTCAAAAAAGTCTACACACTTCGTTATAAGTCGGAAATTGATTTCTGAGACTAAATTGTGAACTAGATAAACTCATCTTTAACAGAAAAAGTTTGAAAATGTATTGTAATTACAATTAATATGTTCTAAGGCAATACGTCCAGTAAAAATTGCATTTCTATGTACGTTGATTCAAGAAAATATGAAGGAAGTCAAATTTCACAATAGAAGAAAGATGAAAGGCCATGCAGAACTAAACCAAATCCTAACAAATTTCATCTATCTTGAATCAAATAGAAAGACAAAGCCAACATAAAAAGAAAGAGTTCATAAAAATGTTGAATTTAATATACGTTAACTCAAAAAAGTCTACACACTTTGTTATAAGTCGGAAATTGATTTCTGAGACTAAATTGTAGACTGGATAAACTCATCTTTAACATAAAAAGTTTGAAAAATGTATTATAATCACAATTAATATGTTCTAAGGCAATACGTCCAGTAAAAATTACATTTCTATGTACGTTAATTCAAGAAAATATCAAGGAAGTCAAATTTCAGAATAGAAGAAAGATGAAAGATCATGCAGAACTAATCCAAATCCTAACAAAATTTCATCTATCTTGAATCAAATAGAAAGACAAAGGCAACACAAAAAGAAAGAGTTCATAAAAATGTTGAATTTAATATACGTTAACTCAAAAAAGTCTACACACTTTGTTATAAGTCGGAAATTGATTTCTGAGACTAAATTGTAAACTTGGATAAACTCATCTTTAACAGAAAAAGTTTGAAAAATGTATTGTAATCACAATTAATATGTTTTAAGGCAATACGTCCGGTAAAAATTACATTTCTATGTACGTTGATTCAAGAAAATATGAAGGAAGTCAAATTTCACAATAGAAGAAGGATGAAATACCATGCAGAACTAATCCAAATCTTAACAAATTTCATCTATCTTGAATCAAATAGAAATACAAAGCCAACATAAAAAGAAAGAGTTCATAAAAATGTTGAATTTAATATACGTTAACTCAAAAAAGTCTACACACTTTGTTATAAGTCGGAAATTGATTTCTGAGACTAAATTGTAAACTGGATAAACTCATCTTTAACATAAAAAGTTTGAAAAATGTATTATAATCACAATTAATATGTTCTAAGGCAATACGTCCAGTAAAAATTACATTTCTATGTACGTTAATTCAAGAAAATATCAAGGAAGTCAAATTTCAGAATAGAAGAAAGATGAAAGATCATGCAGAACTAATCCAAATCCTAACAAAACTTCATCTATTTTGAATCAAATAGAAAGACAAAGGCAACACAAAAAGAAAGAGTTCATAAAAATGTTGAATTTAATATACGTTAACTCAAAAAAGTCTACACACTTTGTTATAAGTCGGAAATTGATTTCTGAGACTAAATTGTAAACTAGATAAACTCATCTTTAACAGAAAAAGTTTGAAAAATGTATTGTAATCACAATTAATATGTTCTAAGGCAATACGTCCGGTAAAAATTACATTTCTATGTACGTTGATTCAAGAAAATATGAAGGAAGTCAAATTTCACAATAGAAGAAGGATGAAATACCATGCAGAACTAATCCAAATCTTAACAAATTTCATCTATCTTAAATCAAATAGAAAGACAAAGCCAACAAAAAAGAAAGAGTTCATAAAAATGTTGAATTTTATATACGTTAACTCAGAAAAGTCTACACATTTCGTTATAAGTCGGAAATCTATTTCTGAGACTAAATTGTAAACTAGATAAACTCATCTTTAACAGAAAAAGTTTGAAAAATGTATTGTAATTACAATTAATATGTTTTAAGGCAATACGTCTAGTAAAAATGGAATTTCTATGTACGTTGATTCAAGAAAATATGAAGGAAGTCAAATTTCACAATAGAACAAGGATGAAAGACCATGCAGAACTAATCCAAATCTTAACAAATTTCACTATCTTGAATCAAATAGAAAGACAAAGCCAACACAAGAAGAAAGAGTTCATAAAAATGTTGAATTTTATATATGTTAACTCAAAAAAGTCTACACACTTCGTTATAAGTCGGAAATTGATTTCTGAGACTAAATTGTGAACTAGATAAACTTATCTTTAACAGAAAAAGTTTGAAAAATGTATTATAATCACAATTAATATGTTCTAAGGCAATACGTCCAGTAAAAATTACATTTCTATGTACGTTAATTCAAGAAAATATCAAGGAAGTCAAATTTCAGAATAGAAGAAAGATGAAAGATCATGCAGAACTAATCCAAATCCTAACAAATTTCATCTATCTTAAATCAACTAGAAAGACAAAGCCAACAAAAAAGAAAGAGTTCATAAAAATGCTGAATTTTATATACGTTAACTCAGAAAAGTCTACACATTTCGTTATAAGTCGGAAATCTATTTCTGAGACTAAATTGTAAACTAGATAAACTCATCTTTAACAGAAAAAGTTTGAAAAATGTATTGTAATTACAATTAATATGTTTTAAGGCAATACGTCTAGTAAAAATTGAATTTCTATGTACGTTGATTCAAGAAAATATGAAGGAAGTCAAATTTCACAATAGAACAAGGATGAAAGACCATAAAGAACTAATATAAATCCCAACAAATTTCATCTATCTTGAATCAAATTGAAAGACAAAGCCAACACAAGAAGAAAGAGTTCATAAAAATGTTGAATTTTATATATGTTAACTCAAAAAAGTGTACACACTTCGTTATAAGTCGGAAATTGATTTCTGAGACTAAATTGTAAACTAAATAAACTCATCTTCAACAGAAAAAGTTTGAAAAATGTATTGTAATTACAATTAATATGTTCTAAGGCAATACGTTTAGTAAAAATTTCATTTCTATGTACGTTGATTCAAGAAAATATCAAGGAAGTCAAAAATCACAATAGAAGAAGGAAGAAATACCATGCAGAACTAATCCAAATCTTAACAAATTTCATCTATCTTGAATCAAATAGAAAGACAAAGCCAACACAAAAAGAAAGAGTTCATAAAAATGTTGAATTTAATATACGTTAACTCAGAAAAGTCTACACATTTCGTTATAAGTCGGAAATCTATTTCTGAGACTAAATTGTAAACTAGATAAACTCATCTTTAACAGAAAAGGTTTGAAAAATGTATTGTAATTACAATTAATATGTTTTAAGGCAATACGTCTAGTAAAAATTGAATTTCTATGTACGTTGATTCAAGAAAATATGAAGGAAGTCAAATTTCACAATAGAACAAGGATGAAAGACCATAAAGAACTAATATAAATCCCAACAAATTTCATCTATCTTGAATCAAATTGAAAGACAAAGCCAACACAAGAAGAAAGAGTTCATAAAAATGTTGAATTTTATATATGTTAACTCAAAAAAGTGTACACACTTCGTTATAAGTCGGAAATTGATTTCTGAGACTAAATTGTAAACTAAATAAACTCATCTTTAACAGAAAAAGTTTGAAAAATGTATTGTAATTACAATTAATATGTTCTAAGGCAATACGTTTAGTAAAAATTTCATTTCTATGTACGTTGATTCAAGAAAATATGAAGGAAGTCAAATTTCACAATAGAAGAAGGATGAAATACCATGCAGAACTAATCCAAATCTTAACAAATTTCATCTATCTTAAATCAAATAGAAAGACAAAGCCAACAAAAAAGAAAGAGTTCATAAAAATGCTGAATTTTATATACGTTAACTCAGAAAAGTCTACACATTTCGTTATAAGTCGGAAATCTATTTCTGAGACTAAATTGTAAACTAGATAAACTCATCTTTAACAGAAAAAGTTTGAAAAATGTATTGTAATTACAATTAATATGTTTTAAGGCAATACGTCTAGTAAAAATTGAATTTCTATGTACGTTGATTCAAGAAAATATGAAGGAAGTCAAATTTCACAATAGAACAAGGATGAAAGACCATAAAGAACTAATCCAAATCTTAACAAATTTCACTATCTTGAATCAAATAGAAAGACAAAGCCAACACAAGAAGAAAGAGTTCATAAAAATGTTGAATTTTATATATGTTAACTCAAAAAAGTCTACAGACTTCGTTATAAGTCGGAAATTGATTTCTGAGACTAAATTGTGAACTAGATAAACTTATCTTTAACAGAAAAAGTTTGAAAAATGTATTATAATCACAATTAATATGTTCTAAGGCAATACGTCCAGTAAAAATTACATTTCTATGTACGTTAATTCAAGAAAATATCAAGGAAGTCAAATTTCAGAATAGAAGAAAGATGAAAGATCATGCAGAACTAATCCAAATCCTAACAAATTTCATCTATCTTAAATCAACTAGAAAGACAAAGCCAACAAAAAAGAAAGAGTTCATAAAAATGCTGAATTTTATATACGTTAACTCAGAAAAGTCTACACATTTCGTTATAAGTCGGAAATCTATTTCTGAGACTAAATTGTAAACTAGATAAACTCATCTTTAACAGAAAAAGTTTGAAAAATGTATTGTAATCACAATTAATATGTTTTAAGGCAATACGTCTAGTAAAAATTGAATTTCTATGTACGTTGATTCAAGAAAATATGAAGGAAGTCAAATTTCACAATAGAACAAGGATGAAAGACCATGCAGAACTAATATAAATCCTAACAAATTTCATCTATCTTGAATCAAATAGAAAGACAAAGCCAACACAAGAAGAAAGAGTTCATAAAAATGTTGAATTTTGTATATTAACTCAAAAAAGTTAACTTCGTTATAAGTCGGAAATTGATTTCTGAGACTAAATTGTAAACTAGATAAACTCATCTTTAACAGAAAAAGTTTGAAAAATGTATTGTAATCACAATTTATGTTCTAAGGCAATACGTCCAGTAAAAATTACATTTCTATGTACGTTGATTCAAGAAAATATGAAGGAAGTCAAATTCACAATAGAAGAAGGAGTGAAATACCATGCAGAACTAATCCAAATCTTAACAAATTTCATCTATCTTAATCAAATAGAAAGACAAAGCCAACAAAAAAGAAAGAGTTCATAAAAATGCTGAATTTTATATACGTTAACTCAGAAAAGTCTACACATTTCGTTATAAGTCGGAAATCTATTTCTGAGACTAATTGTAAACTAGATAAACTCATCTTTAACAGAAAAGTTTGAAAAAATGTATTGTAATTACAATTAATATGTTTTAAGGCAATACGTCTAGTAAAAATTGAATTTCTATGTACGTTGATTCAAGAAAATATGAAGGAAGTCAAATTTCACAATAGAACAAGGATGAAAGACCTAAAGAACTAATATAAATCCTAACAAATTTCATCTATCTTGAATCAAATAGAAAGACAAAGCCAACACAAGAAGAAAGAGTTCATAAAAATGTTGAATTTTGTATATGTTAACTCAAAAAAGTCTACACACTTCGTTATAAGTCGGAAATTGATTTCTGAGACTAAATTGTAAACTAGATAAACTCATCTTTAACAGAAAAAGTTTGAAAAATGTATTGTAATCACAATTAATATGTTCTAAGGCAATACGTCCAGTAAAAATTACATTTCTATGTACGTTGATTCAAGAAAATATGAAGGAAGTCAAATTTCACAATAGAAGAAGGATGAAATACCATGCAGAACTAATCCAAATCTTAACAAATTTCATCTATCTTAAATCAAATAGAAAGACAAAGCCAACAAAAAAGAAAGAGTTCATAAAAATGCTGAATTTTATATACGTTAACTCAGAAAAGTCTACACATTTCGTTATAAGTCGGAAATCTATTTCTGAGACTAAATTGTAAACTAGATAAACTCATCTTTAACAGAAAAGGTTTGAAAAATGTATTGTAATTACAATTAATATGTTTCAAGGCAATACGTCTAGTAAAAATTGAATTTCTATGTACGTTGATTCAAGAAAATATGAAGGAAGTCAAATTTCACAATAGAACAAGGATGAAAGACCATAAAGAACTAATATAAATCCCAACAAATTTCATCTATCTTGAATCAAATTGAAAGACAAAGCCAACACAAGAAGAAAGAGTTCATAAAAATGTTGAATTTTATATATGTTAACTCAAAAAAGTGTACACACTTCGTTATAAGTCGGAAATTGATTTCTGAGACTAAATTGTAAACTAAATAAACTCATCTTTAACAGAAAAAGTTTGAAAAATGTATTGTAATTACAATTAATATGTTCTAAGGCAATACGTTTAGTAAAAATTTCATTTCTATGTACGTTGATTCAAGAAAATATCAAGGAAGTCAAAAATCACAATAGAAGAAAGATGAAAGATCATGCAGAACTAATCCAAATCCTAACAAAATTTCATCTATCTTGAATCAAATAGGAAGACAAAGCCAACACAAAAAGAAAGAGTTCATAAAAATGTTGAATTTAATATACGTTAACTCAAAAAAGTGATTCATTATAAAGGAGGATTGTTTTTTTTTTTCTCTCTCATGCGATTTTTTCTCTCCAAAGGAGATTTTTCTAGGGTTTGAAACTTTTTCACGTTTTTCCTTCATCCTTGATCATCTTTTGGTGATATAGGATGGCGGAAAACCCTGTTTCTTCCACGAAATCTAATGGGGTTCATAAGGCTACGTTTGATGATTTAGTCAAGGGGAAAAAACCCTATATGTTAATAGATTCTGATTTGTTATCCCTTCCAGAGGCGTCTTCATACCTTGAAGAACCAGCGTTAGTTTTACCTTCAGAACTAACAAAAGAAGGGAGGGATATTTTCCAGTTTAGTCTTATTGGAAGACTGAACTTTAAAGGTTTGAAACTTAATGAGGTCCAAAAAATCTTGGAAGAACAATGGGGTTTTGGTGATGGAAGATGCAAGCTTGTTCCTATGACTAAGGGGTTTTTCATCATCAAGTTGATTTCTGCGGAAGATAAAGAGCGTGTATGGCATGGAGATTCATGGAAGGTTCAGAACCAAACCCTTAGGGTTCCAAATTTTACCCTAATTTTGATCCTGAAAAGCAAACCACGTCTCATGCTACAGTTTGGGTGAGTTTCCCTGGGTTATACATTGAATTATGGACAAAAACAATTCTTCTATCTATTGCAAAAATTCTTGGTAAACCAATTGATATAGACCAGAAAACGTTGGATCATGATGTTGGTAATTATGCTGTTGTTCTTATTGACATTGATTTTGCAAAAGAGATTCCTAAAAGAATATATCTTACAACCAATGGTAAGGAGTTCTGGCAATATGTGGAAGTTCAAGATATGGAGAATGTTAGGCAGCTCGTAAAATATTAGGGAATTCAGTTATGGATGGGAAACGAGTTTTGAATGATACAGCAGATAGCAATCCAAAAAACAAAAAAAGGTGGCAAGTTAAAAAACCTCAAACTGACGATATTATTTCCCATGAAAATCATGCAGATAACGTCAGTAAAGAAGATATTGCAGCAAATACAAAAACTGCAGTAGACAATGTTCAAAGAAATATGGTGAGTAATGGTAATGATAATGAGGTTATTGATCAGTCTGGGAAGGAGATCATTGATCTAGTTCATGAGAATGCTAAAGCTAAGAAGTTGGAGGAGCAACTAGATAAAGCCTTTATTGATTATCGTGAGGCACAACTCAATTTGATCCGGTGTAAGAATGCTATTGCATCAAAAGCAGACGTTGTTGTACGTAAAGTTGCAAGTTCTGGGACGTCAAAAGACTCCAATTTGGATTCATTGTCTGGGACTAAGAATGTTACAGCTCCAGTGCCAAACCAAAACTCTGAACACAATTCCGTGTCTAAGCAAAATTTGGAAGGCACGTCAATTGTGGTTTTGGAAGGAATATCTGTAAATCCTAATAAGGCAGGAAACGAGTTTATTTCTAAATCTGGAAATTCCGTGTCAGTGAACAAGTCTGAAAATATGTCCGTGTCTAAGCAAGCTAAGGCCCAGCTAGTGGATAGACAGTCCGAGTACAACAAGGATTTGGAGTTTGCTGATCGTACAAATTTGTCCGTATCCAAGCAAACAACAACAACTCATATTCAGGCCGTGGCTGATTTGGATACTTCTTCAAAGCCTGAATCTATGACCAAGAGTAAGTCCAGGCAAACTGATCTTCAGGCCGTGACTATACCAGGGTCTATCTCAGTTTTGAATTCTACTACTGCTTCTAACTCTAAACCAGGATCATCTAAAGAGGATTGGAAAACAGTAAAGAGTAAGAGCTCTCCAAACAAAGGTACTCCTTTTAAATTTAAATCTTTTGCTATCTTTATATATTATTTTTCTGGATGCGCAATTTGCTTCACAAAAAATTAAATTTTGGGTTCTAGGAAAGAGAATGTCCGTTTTTTTCTCTTTTTGGCGATTTTGGAAAACCAAATTTTTTCACGTTTAGGGTTTCAAGTTTTACGTTTTTGGATTATCAGAATCAATACGTTGATTCATGATGATTCATTCTTCAGTTAATATTCCTAGTAGCTCAAATCAGAATCATGATAAACCAGTCTCTTTTGCTGAAAATGTTAGAGAACGTAAAACCCTAAACCCAACTTCAGTTGATATTTCTTTGTCACCAAACCCTACTCTTGTTGAAGGTGAGCCAGCTCTTGTCATTCCTAATGATTATTATCAGGAAGGGTGCAAACCATTTCAATATAGCTTCATAGCTAGGCTGGATGCTACAGGTTTAAAGTTTGTTGAGGTTCAAAAAATCCTTGAAAATCAATGGAAACTTAAGAATAGGTGTAAGTTTATACCTATGAGCAAAGGATTCTTTGTTATTATGTTATCTTCAGATTTGGACAAGGAGAAGATACGTGCTGAAAAGTGGTTTGTCAATCAACAAATTCTGAGGTTGATTGATTGGTACCCAGGTTTTAATCCTGATAAACAAAGAACGTCCCATGCTGCTGTTTGGGTACGTTTTCTTGGTCTCCCTATTGAGATATGGACTGAGAGATCATTACTTTCTATTGGGAAAATCCTTGGAACACCCATTGTGGTGGATCAAAGAACCCTAAATCTGGAATATGGTCATTTCGCAGCTGTTTTGGTGGATATAGACTTTGCAAAGCATATTCCTGAGCGCATCTCTATCACTGCTGGAGGTAAAAAAATTTGGCAATATGTTGATATACCAAATTCACCTAAATTCTGTTTATCTTGCAATATTATTGGGCATGTTGATGATGAATGCAAAAGGAAGAACAATATGAAGACTGCTGGTAAGGAAAAACAGATTGTTCATAAACCTACAATCCAAGTTTGGCAAGCAAAATTAGCTAAAACTAATGCGGAGGAGGAGAAGTCTTTGAATCAGGTTAATATGGAGGATAATATGGTTGTTGTACGTTCACAATCTGCTCATGCAGAACATGCAAAAACGCAAGGGGCAACAAATACTCAATTTCAGTCCGACCAAAATCCTATTGAAACTGTTGGGTCTCGTGAAACTGAAGGTAATGCACGTACAGCTGCTCGTGAAACTGTTGGTGTCCAGTCCGTGTTAAAAAGCACCCCTACTGACGTTATTGATGAAGAAAATCAATTGGAAAAGGAGCTTGCTCAATCTTCTGTTGAGTTGCGTGAGGCCTAGATGAAGTTTATTCATTGTAAAAATAATATTGCAGCTAAGAAAGATAGAGCTTTACGTAAAAATCATGAAGACATGGCTGCACAGAGTTTTTCTAAAGAAGAATGGACTGGAGTGAAAGGAAAGAAATCCCCTAACAAAGGTACTTTCTCTTTTACCCCTTTTGAGAATGATTATACTCCTTTTTCGGATGAGTTGATACAAACTGAAGTTGTGGTTGAAAATAAATTTGGCGTTCTAGCATCTGAGTTAGGCCTTGATAAGGTTATTATTGAGGAGGAGGAGGAGGAGGAACAAGTGGAATCTAGTGACTCAGATGTTAGTATGGGCTCTAAAAGTTGGGGTGAGGTTGATGCTGACATTTTAGCAAGGAAAAAAGCTAGGAAAGTTGGCAAACAGGCTGCTAAGATTATAGCAAAGCGTTCTTTACAACCTGATTCAAGTTTGGAATCTTCCCCTAGCAAGTCTATTGAGGAGTCTCCGAGCTCTAACACGGAAAATCAAGCGGGGTTGGTAGAAAAGAGGGAGCAAATGGAAAGAAAATCTCCTAGTAAGTTATCTCCTATTAAGCTTGTCCCTGGTAACTTTGCATCTGAGGATGAAGACGGAGAGTTTTATGAGGATGAAGATGAGGATGTCTTGGGTAATTATGCTTTTGATACGGATATTATGGATGGAATTTTTTCTAAGAGCAAATCGTATAGAGTTGGTAGCAGCAGAAGTAAATTGAAAGGAGTTGGCTATAGATATAGGTAGCTTCTTTTAGTTTTTCTTTTTTGTGGTATGGCTTTTGTTATTTCTTAATCGTTATTTAGTCCCCTTTGGTTTATGGGTGTATGGAGAAGTGTGCTCCAAATTTGTAATTCTTGTAATTACGTTTTTTTGGTTAATAAACCTTTTTGACCTAGCAAAAAAAATAAATTAAATCTTTTGAAACTACTTTTGTGGATGATATTTTTCAAACAGAATTAGTAGTAAATAACAAGTATGGTGCCCTAGAATTTGAGTTAGGCCTTGCTAAGTGAGGTTTTGGTGGAGGAGGAACAAGATGATTCTAGTGACTCGAACAATAGTATGGGTTCGAAAGATTGGGGTGAAGTTGATGCAAATATTCTATCCAGGAAGCAAGCTAGAAAAGTGGCCAAGCAAGCTGCCAAGATCATGGCTATGAATTCAAAGTATAATGAGGACAGTCCAAGCCGTGAGCATAACAAGGATATTCAAGCAGGGTTGGAGGAAAATGTTTTTGATATGGGTAATATTTTGTCTATGGAGGAATTAGAGGAAGCAAGTACTATTCCGATTGATGAAGTGCGTGCTAAATTCATTAGAGATCCAGCCTTTAGACAAGATTATTTCAAGGAAAAAAAAGGATCAAATGGATAGAATGTCAACTAAGAAGAAAGCTCAATCTCCTATTAAGCTTGTTCCAGGTGGTAATTATGCTTTAGAGGAAAATGAAGAGGATTATGGCTATGATGATTATGAAGATGAATACAAGGATCCCTATGATTTAAATCAAATAATTGATGATCTCATTCCCAAGAAGAAGAATTTTAGAGTTGGAAGACGAAAACGATTTTAATTTCCTAGTTCTCTTCTTTATGCTAATTTTTAATGTTTAGGAGCTTATTTCATGAGTTTTTAGAGTTTTTTTCTCCCCTTTGGTTTATGGGGGTGGGGAGGTCTAGAACCTCCCATTTTGTAATTCTTGTAATTACGTTTTTTTGCTTTAATAAACCATTTTCACCTAGCAAAAAAAAAAGTTAACTCAAAAAAGTCTACACACTTTGTTATAAGTCCGAAATTGATTTCTGAGACTAAATTGTAAACTAGATAAACTCATCTTTAACAGAAAAAGTTTGAAAAATGTATTGTAATCACAATTACTATGTTCTAAGGCAATAAGTCCAATGAAAATTACATTTCTATGTACGTTGATTCAAGAAAATATGAAGGAAGTCAATTTTCACAATAGAAGAAGGATGAAAGACCATGTAGAACTAATCCAAATCCTAACAAATTTCATCTATCTTGAATCAAATAGAAAGACAAAGCCAACATAAAAATAAAGAGTTCATAAAAATGTTAAATTTTATATACGTTAACTCAAAAAAGTCTACACATTCGATATAAGTCGGAAATTGATTTCTGAGACTACATTGTAAACTAGATAAACTCATCTTTAACAGAAAAAGTTTGAAAAATGTATTGTAATTACAATTAATATGTTCTAAGGAAATAGGTCTAGTAAAAATTACATTTCTATGTACGTTGATTCAAGAAAATATGAAGGAAGTCAAAGTTCACAATAGAAGATGGATGAAAGACCATGCAGAACTAATCCAAATCCTAACAAATTTCATCTATCTTGAATCAAATAGAAAGACAAAGCCAACATAAAAGAAAGAGTTCATAAAATGTTGAATTTTATATACGTTAACTCAAAAAAGTCTACACATTCGTTATAAGTCGGAAATTGATTTCTGAGACTAAATTGTAAACTAGATAAATCATCTTTAACAGAAAAAGTTTGAAAAATGTATTTAATTACAATTAATATGTTCTAAGGCAATACGTCTTAAAAATTGCATTTCTATGTACGTTGATTCAAGAAAATATCAAGGAAGTCAAATTTCACAATAGAAGAAGATGAAAGACGCAGAACTAATCCAAATCCTAAAAATTTCATCTATCTTGAATCAAATAGAAAGACAAAGCCAACAAAAAAGAAGTTCATAAAAATGTTGAATTTTATATACGTTAACTCAAAAAAGTCTACACATTTCGTTATAAGTCGGAAATTGATTTCTGAGACTAAATTGTAAACTAGATAAACTCATCTTTAACAGAAAAAGTTTGAAAAATGTATTGTAATTACAATTAATATGTTCTAAGAATACGTCTAGTAAAAATTGCATTTCTATGTACGTTGATTCAAGAAAATATGAAGGAAGTCAAATTTCACAATAGAAGAAGGATGAAAGACCATAGAACTAATCCAAATCCTAACAAATTTCATCTATCTTGAATCAAATAGAAAGACAAAGCCAACACAAAAGAAAGAGTTCATAAAAATGTTGAATTTTATATACGTTAACTCAAAAAAGTCTACACACTTCGTTATAAGTCGGAAATTGATTTCTGAGACTAAATTGTAAACTAGATAAACTCATCTTTAACAGAAAAAGTTTGAAAAATGTATTGTAATTACAATTAATATGTTCTAAGCAATACGTCTAGTAAAATTGCATTTCTATGTACGTTGATTCAAGAAAATATGAAGGAAGTCAAATTTCACAATAGAAGAAGGTGAAAGACCATGCAGAACTAATCCAAATCCTAACAAATTTCATCTATCTTGAATCAAATAGAAAGACAAAGCCAACAAAAAAGAAAGAGTTCATAAAATGTTGAATTTTATATACGTTAACTCAAAAAGTCTACACATTTCGTTATAAGTCGGAAATTGATTTCTGAGACTAAATTGTAAACTAGATAACTCATCTTTAACAGAAAAAGTTTGAAAAATGTATTGTAATTACAATTATGTTCTAAGGCAATACGTCTAGTAAAAATTGCATTTCTATGTACGTTGATTCAAGAAAATATGAAGGAAGTCAAATTTCACAATAGAAGAAGGTGAAAGACCATGCAGAACTAATCCAAATCCTAACAAATTTCATCTATCTTGAATCAAATAGAAAGACAAAGCCAACAAAAAGAAAGAGTTCATAAAAATGTTGAATTTATATACGTTAACTCAAAAAAGTCTACACACTTTGTTATAAGTCGGAAATTGATTTCTGAGACTAAATTGTAAACTAGATAAACTCATCTTTAACAGAAAAAGTTTGAAAAATGTATTGTAATTACAATTAATATGTTCTAAGGCAATACGTCTAGTAAAAATTGCATTTCTATGTACGTTGATTCAAGAAAATATGAAGGAAGTCAAATTTCACAATAGAAGAAGGATGAAAGACCATGCAGAACTAATCCAAATCCTAACAAATTTCATCTATCTTGAATCAAATAGAAAGACAAAGCCAACAAAAAAGAAAGTTCATAAAAATGTTGAATTTTATATACGTTAACTCAAAAAAGTCTACACATTTCGTTATAAGTGGAAATTGATTTCTGAGACTAAATTGTAAACTAGATAAACTCATCTTTAACAGAAAAAGTTTGAAAAATGTATTGTAATTACAATTAATATGTTCTAAGGCAATACGTCTAGTAAAAATTGCATTTCTATGTACGTTGATTCAAGAAAATATGAAGGAAGTCAAATTTCACAATAGAAGAAGATGAAAGACCATGCAGAACTAATCCAAATCCTAACAAATTTCATCTATCTTGAATCAAATAGAAAGACAAAGCCAACAAAAAAGAAAGAGTTCATAAAAATGTTGAATTTTATATACGTTAACTCAAAAAAGTCTACACACTTCGTTATAAGTCGGAAATTGATTTCTGAGACTAAATTGTAAACTAGATAAACTCATCTTTAACAGAAAATTTGAAAAATGTATTGTAATTACAATTAATATGTTCTAAGGCAATACGTCTAGTAAAAAATTTCTATGTACGTTGATTCAAGAAAATATGAAGGAAGTCAAATTTCACAATAGAAGAAGGATGAAAGACCATGCAGAACTAATCCAAATCCTAACAAATTTCATCTATCTTGAATCAAATAGAAAGACAAAGCCAACATAAAAAGAAAGAGTTCATAAAAATGTTGAATTTTATATACGTTAACTCAAAAAGTCTACACATTCGTTATAAGTCGGAAATTGATTTCTGAGACTAAATTGTAAACTAGATAAACTCATCTTTAACAGAAAAAGTTTGAAAAATGTATTGTAATTACAATTAATATGTTCTAAGGCAATACGTCTAGTAAAAATTGCATTTCTATGTACGTTGATTCAAGAAAATATGAAGGAAGTCAAATTTCACAATAGAAGAAGATGAAAGACCATGCAGAACTAATCCAAATCCTAACAAATTTCATCTATCTTGAATCAAATAGAAAGACAAAGCCAACATAAAAAAAAGAGTTCATAAAAATGTTGAATTTTTATACGTTAACTCAAAAAAGTCTACACACTTCGTTATAAGTCGGAAATTGATTTCTGAGACTAAATTGTAAACTAGATAAACTCATCTTTAACAGAAAAAGTTTGAAAAATGTATTGTAATTACAATTAATATGTTCTAAGGCAATACGTCTAGTAAAAATTGCATTTCTATGTACGTTGATTCAAGAAAATATGAAGGAAGTCAAATTTCACAATAGAAGAAGGATGAAAGACCATAGAACTAATCCAAATCCTAACAAATTTCATCTATCTTGAATCAAATAGAAAGACAAAGCCAACATAAAAAGAAAGAGTTCATAAAATGTTGAATTTTATATACGTTAACTCAAAAAAGTCTACACATTTCGTTATAAGTCGGAAATTGATTTCTGAGACTAAATTGTAAACTAGATAAACTCATCTTTAACAGAAAAAGTTTGAAAAATGTATTGTAATTACAATTAATATGTTCTAAGGCAATACGTCTAGTAAAAATTGCATTTCTATGTACGTTGATTCAAGAAAATATGAAGGAAGTCAAATTTCACAATGAAGAAGATGAAAGACCATGCAGAACTAATCCAAATCCTAACAAATTTCATCTATCTTGAATCAAATAGAAAGACAAAGCCAACAAAAAAGAAAGAGTTCATAAAAATGTTGAATTTTATATACGTTAACTCAAAAAAGTCTACACATTCGTTATAAGTCGGAAATTGATTTCTGAGACTAAATTGTAAACTAGATAAACTCATCTTTAACAGAAAAGTTTGAAAATGTATTGTAATTAATATGTTCTAAGGCAATAGTCTAGTAAAAATTGCATTTCTATGTACGTTGATTCAAGAAAATAAAAGTCAAATTTCACAATAGAAGAAGATGAAAGACCATGCAGAACTAATCCAAATCCTAACAAATTTCATCTATCTTGAATCAAATAGAAAGACAAAGCCAACACAAAAAAAGAGTTCATAAAAATGTTGAATTTATATACGTTAACTCAAAAAAGTCTACACATTCGTTATAAGTCGGAAATTGATTTCTGAGACTAAATTGTAAACTAGATAAACTCATCTTTAACAGAAAAAGTTTGAAAAATGTATTGTAATTACAATTAATATGTTCTAAGGCAATACGTCTAAAAAATTGCATTTCTATGTACGTTGATTCAAGAAAATATGAAGGAAGTCAAATTTCACAATAGAAGAAGATGAAAGACCATGCAGAACTAATCCAAATCCTAACAAATTTCATCTATCTTGAATCAAATAGAAAGACAAAGCCAACAAAAAGAAAGAGTTCATAAAAATGTTGAATTTTATATACGTTAACTCAAAAAAGTCTACACATTCGTTATAAGTCGGAAATTGATTTCTGAGACTAAATTGTAAACTAGATAAATCATCTTTAACAGAAAAGTTTGAAAAATGTATTGTAATTACAATTAATATGTTCTAAGGTAATACCCTAATAAAAATTGCATTTCTATGTACGTTGATTCAAGAAAATATGAAGGAAGTCAAATTTCACAATAGAAGAAGGTGAAAGACCAGCAGAACTAATCCAAATCCTAACAAATTTCATCTATCTTGAATCAAATAGAAAGACAAAGCCAATACAAAAAAAGAGTTCATAAATGTTGAATTTATATACGTTAACTCAAAATCTACACACTTCGTTATAAGTCGGAAATTGATTTCTGAGACTAAATTGTAAACTAGATAAATCATCTTTAACAGAAAAAGTTTGAAAAATATATTGTAATTACAATTAATATGTAAGAATACGTCTAGTAAAAATTGCATTTCTATGTACGTTGATTCAAGAAAATATGAAGGAAGTCAAATTTCACAATAGAAGAAGATGAAAGACCATGCAGAACTAATCCAAATCCTAACAAATTTCATCTATCTTGAATCAAATAGAAAGACAAAGCCAACAAAAGAAAGAGTTCATAAAAATGTTGAATTTTATATACGTTAACTCAAAAAAGTCTACACATTTCGTTATAAGTCGGAAATTGATTTCTGAGACTAAATTGTAAACTAGATAAACTCATCTTTAACAGAAAAAGTTTGAAAAATGTATTGTAATTACAATTAATATGTTCTAAGGCAATACGTCTAGTAAAAATTGCATTTCTATGTACGTTGATTCAAGAAAATATGAAGGAAGTCAAATTTCACAATAGAAGAAGATGAAAGACCATGCAGAACTAATCCAAATCCTAACAAATTTCATCTATCTTGAATCAAATAGAAAGACAAAGCCAACAAAAAAAAGAGTTCATAAAAATGAATTTTATATACGTTAACTCAAAAAAGTCTACACATTCGTTATAAGTCGGAAATTGATTTCTGAGACTAAATTGTAAACTAGATAAACTCATCTTTAACAGAAAAAGTTTGAAAAATGTATTGTAATTACAATTAATATGTTCTAAGGCAATACGTCTAGTAAAAATTGCATTTCTATGTTTTCAAGAAAATATGAAGGAAGTCAAATTTCACAATAGAAGAAGATGAAAGACCAAGCAGAACTAATCCAAATCCTAACAAATTTCATCTATCTTGAATCAATAGAAAGACAAAGCCAACAAAAGAAAGAGTTCATAAAATGTTGAATTTTATATACGTTAACTCAAAAAAGTCTACACACTTCGTTATAAGTCGGAAATTGATTTCTGAGACTAAATTGTAAACTAGATAAATCATCTTTAACAGAAAAAGTTTGAAAAATATTGTAATTACAATTAATATGTTCTAAGGTAATACCTCTAATAAAAATTTCATTTCTATGTACGTTGATTCAAGAAAATATGAAGGAAGTCAAATTTCACAATAGAAGAAGGTGAAAGACCAAGCAGAACTAATCCAAATCCTAACAAATTTCATCTATCTTGAATCAATAGAAAGACAAAGCCAATACAAAAAAAGAGTTCATAAAATGTTGAATTTTATATACGTTAACTCAAAAAGTCTACACACTTCGTTATAAGTCGGAATTGATTTCTGAGACTAAATTGTAAACTAGATAAATCATCTTTAACAGAAAAAGTTTGAAAAATGTATTTATTATTAATATGTTCTAAGGCAATACGTCTAGTAAAAATTGCATTTCTATGTACGTTGATTCAAGAAAATATGAAGGAAGTCAAATTTCACAATAGAAGAAGGATGAAAGACCATGCAGAACTAATCCAAATCCTAACAAATTTCATCTATCTTGAATCAAATAGAAAGACAAAGCCAACATAAAAAAAGAGTTCATAAAATGTTGAATTTTATATACGTTAACTCAAAAAGTCTACACATTCGTTATAAGTCGGAAATTGATTTCTGAGACTAAATTGTAAACTAGATAAACTCATCTTTAACAGAAAAATTTGAAAATGTATTGTAATTACAATTAATATGTTCTAAGGCAATACGTCTAGTAAAAATTGCATTTCTATGTACGTTGATTCAAGAAAATATGAAGGAAGTCAAATTTCACAATAGAAGAAGATGAAAGACCAAGCAGAACTAATCCAAATCCTAACAAATTTCATCTATCTTGAATCAATAGAAAGACAAAGCCAACACAAAAGAAAGAGTTCATAAAAATGTTAATTTATATACGTTAACTCAAAAAGTCTACACACTTCGTTATAAGTCGGAAATTGATTTCTGAGACTAAATTGTAAACTAGATAAATCATCTTTAACAGAAAAAGTTTGAAAATATTGTAATTACAATTAATATGTTCTAAGGTAATACCTAATAAAAATTGCATTTCTATGTACGTTGATTCAAGAAAATATGAAGGAAGTCAAATTTCACAATAGAAGAAGGAAAGACCAAGCAGAACTAATCCAAATCCTAACAAATTTCATCTATCTTGAATCAATAGAAAGACAAAGCCAAACAAAAAAAGAGTTCATAAAATGTTGAATTTTATTACGTTAACTCAAAAAGTCTACACACTTCGTTATAAGTCGGAAATTGATTTCTGAGACTAAATTGTAAACTAGATAAACTCATCTTTAACAGAAAAAGTTTGAAAAATTGTGTAATTATTAATATGTTCTAAGGCAATACGTCTAGTAAAAATTGCATTTCTATGTACGTTGATTCAAGAAAATATGAAGGAAGTCAAATTTCACAATAGAAGAAGGATGAAAGACCATGCAGAACTAATCCAAATCCTAACAAATTTCATCTATCTTGAATCAAATAGAAAGACAAAGCCAACATAAAAAGAAAGAGTTCATAAAAATGTTGAATTTATATACGTTAACTCAAAAAGTCTACACACTTCGTTATAAGTCGGAAATTGATTTCTGAGACTAAATTGTAAACTAGATAAACTCATTTAACAGAAAAAGTTTGAAAAATGTATTGTAATTACAATTAATATGTTCTAAGGCAATACGTCTAGTAAAAATTGCATTTCTATGTACGTTGATTCAAGAAAATATGAAGGAAGTCAAATTTCACAATAGAAGAAGGATGAAAGACCATGCAGAACTAATCCAAATCCTAACAAATTTCATCTATCTTGAATCAAATAGAAAGACAAAGCCAACACAAAAAAAAGTTCATAAAATGTTGAATTTTATACGTTAACTCAAAAAAGTCTACACATTCGTTATAAGTCGGAAATTGATTTCTGAGACTAAATTGTAAACTAGATAAACTCATCTTTAACAGAAAAGTTTGAAAAATGTATTGTAATTACAATTAATATGTTCTAAGGCAATACGTCTAGTAAAAATTGCATTTCTATGTACGTTGATTCAAGAAAATATGAAGGAAGTCAAATTTCACAATAGAAGAAGAGAAAGACCATGCAGAACTAATCCAAATCCTAACAAATTTCATCTATCTTGAATCAAATAGAAAGACAAAGCCAACATAAAAAGAAAGAGTTCATAAAATGTTGAATTTTATATACGTTAACTCAAAAAGTCTACACATTCGTTATAAGTCGGAAATTGATTTCTGAGACTAAATTGTAAACTAGATAAATCATCTTTAACAGAAAAAGTTTGAAAAATATTGTAATTACAATTAATATGTTCTAAGGTAATACCTCTAGTAAAAATTGCATTTCTATGTACGTTGATTCAAGAAAATATGAAGGAAGTCAAATTTCACAATAGAAGAAGGATGAAAGACCATGCAGAACTAATCCAAATCCTAACAAATTTCATCTATCTTGAATCAAAGAAAGACAAAGCCAACAAAAAAGAAAGAGTTCATAAAAATGTTGAATTTTATATACGTTAACTCAAAAAAGTCTACACATTCGTTATAAGTCGGAAATTGATTTCTGAGACTAAATTGTAAACTAGATAAACTCATCTTTAACAGAAAAAGTTTGAAAAATGTATTGTAATTACAATTAATATGTTCTAAGGCAATACGTCTAGTAAAAATTGCATTTCTATGTACGTTGATTCAAGAAAATAAAGGAAGTCAAATTTCACAATAGAAGAAGGATGAAAGACCATGCAGAACTAATCCAAATCCTAACAAATTTCATCTATCTTGAATCAAATAGAAAGACAAAGCCAACACAAAAAAAGAGTTCATAAAATGTTGAATTTTAATACGTTAACTCAAAAAGTCTACACACTTTTATATAAGTCGGAAATTGATTTCTGAGACTAAATTGTAAACTAGATAAACTCATCTTAACAGAAAAAGTTTGAAAAATGTATTGTAATTACAATTAATATGTTTAAGGCAATACGTCTAGTAAAAATTCATTTCTATGTACGTTGATTCAAGAAAATATGAAGGAAGTCAAATTTCACAATAGAAGAAGGATGAAAGACCATGCAGAACTAATCCAAATCCTAACAAATTTCATCTATCTTGAATCAAATAGAAAGACAAAGCCAACACAAAAAGAAAGAGTTCATAAAAATGTTGAATTTTATATACGTTAACTCAAAAAAGTCTTCACATTTCGTTATGAAACTTGATATTTCACAAGCTTTTGACACTGTGAGTTGGTCATTCTGATTGGCGACTTTTTCGTTAGGGTTTTCATATTTTTCACGTGTTTTCTTCATCTTTGATCATCTTTTTTGATGATTAAAGATGGGGAAACTTCTGATTCATCTATAAATCCTCATGGATTTAAAACTATGTCTTTTGCTGATTTAGTTAAGGGTAAAAAAACCTATGTGTTAACGGATTCATATTTATTATCCCTCCCTGAAGCTTCTTTTTAATCTTGATGAACCAGTGCTTGATTTACCAGAACTTACTCAAGAGGGTCGTCAGATTTTTCAGTTTAGTCTTATTGGAAGGCTGAATTTTAAAGGGTTGAAACTCAGTGATGTACCAAAAGTTTGGAAGAACAATGGGTTTCGGTAATGGTAGATGCAAACTTGTTCCTATGACTAAAGGGTTTTTTCATCATCAAGTTGATTTCTGCGGAGGATAAGGAGCGTGTCTGGCATGGGGATTCATGGAAGGTCAGCAACAACACTTAGGGTTATGAATTTTTACCCTAATTTTGATCCGGAAAGGCAGAATACTTCTCATGCTTCAGTTTGGGTGAGTTTTCCTGGCTTATTCATTGAACTATGGACAAAAAAAATTCTATTATCTATTGCAAGAGTTCTGGGTAAGCCTATTTCTATAGACCAGAAAACTGTGGATCATGATGTTGGTAATTATGCCGCGGTTTTGATTGATATTGATTTTGCAAAGGCTATTCCTAAAAGAATTCGTTTGAAAGCAAACGGTAAGGAATTCTGGCAGTATGTTGAAATACAAGACTTAGAGAACCTCAAGTTTTGTACTCACTATAAGTTTATGGGTCATAAGTTTGAGAATTGTCTTGCTGCTCGTAAGATTTTAGGAGGTGCTAATGCTGAAAAGAAATCTTCTGATAAAAATGTTAAGAATGGAAAAGTGGATAAAACTATCAAATATGTTTGGAAAGAGGTTCCTAAGAATCCCCATGCAAATCATGCAAATAAAGTTAAACCTATTGCTACGATTCAAATAGTATAGATGTTATTTCAACAAGGGAAGGTGTTCAGTCCGGAAGGGAATATGACAGAAGTAGCAACAAATAGTAACTTTGTTTTAAGGATACTCCAGTTCAAGAGTGCGATGAGGATAAACTGTTGAAATAGTAAACTTTATTTCAACAAATATAGGGAAGCACAGCTCAAACTGATCAAGTGTAAGAATGCTATTGCTGCGAGAAAAGATATTGCGCACGAACTAAATCTGCTACTGAAGTTAATGTATCTGTTACGCAAGTTCAAACCGGGATAAGGCAGAGTCAGAAATAACGTGGAATCTGGCTTGGAGATTCAGCCAACTTCCGTGCCCAAAAAGAACACTGAGACCGTATCCAAGCATAATCAGGTAAGTTCCGTATCCAACTTGGTTTTTGGAAACTCAACAACACCCGTGTCAATTAAAACTCTGAGGTTATGTCCGTGCAATGTCATACTCAGGCCGTGAATATCTCTCATGGTCTGAATACAAAGCCAGGGTCCGTAGAAGACTCGGTTTTAGAATCTTCTTCAAAACAAGAGTTGTGAATAAGAATATTCAGGCCAATCAAGCTGATAATCAGGTCGTGAATAATTCTCAAGGCTTGATTACTAAATCAGGGTCATCGAAGAGGATTGGACAAAAGTAAAGGGTAAGAGCTCCCCAAACAAAGGTACTCCGTTTAAATTTAAATCTTTTGAAACTCCTTTTGTGGATGCGCTTTTTCAAACAAAATTAGTGGTGAATAACATATATGTTGCCCTGGCATCTGAGTTAGGCCTTGCTAATGATTCTAGTAAGGCTTTGGTGAAGGAGGAACAAGATGATTCTAGTGACTCGGATAATAGTATGGGTTCAAAATATTGGGGTGAAGTTGATGCAGATATTCTAGCAAGGAAACAAGCTAGAAAAGTGGCCAAGCAAGCTGCGAAAATCATGGCTACGAATTCTAGGTCCAATGAAGAAAATCCTAGCCTAATCGGGTTGGACGAATGTGTTTTTGATATGAATAATATTTTGACAAATGAGGAATTAGAGGAGTCAAGCACCATTCAGATTGATGAAGTGCGTGCTAATTTCATTAGAGATTCAGCCTTTAGAAAAGAGTATTTCAAGGAAAAAAGGAGCAAATGGATAGAATGTCAACTAAGCTTGTTCCGGGTGGTAATTATGCTTCAGATGAAAATGGAGAGGATTATGACTATGATGAAACCTATGATGATTATGAAGATGTTTGCAAGGAGTCTTATGGAGACTATGATTTGACTCAAATTATTGCTGGTCTCATTCCCAAGAAGAAGAAATTTAGAGTTGGAAATAAGGGACGAAAACATTTTTAATTTTCTAGTTTTCTTATTTTTGCATGTTTTTCGTGTTTAGGAGCTTATTTTATGAGATTTTAGAGTTTTTTTCCCCTTTGATTTATGGGGGTGGGGAGGCCTAGAGCCTCCAATTTTGTAATTCTTGTAATTACGTTTTTTTGCTTTAATTAACCATTTTGACCTAGCAAAAAAAAAAAAACTACACATTTCGTTATAAGTCGGAAATTGATTTTCTGAGACTAAATTGTAAACTAGATAAACTCATCTTTAACAGAAAAAGTTTGAAAAATGTATTGTAATCACAATTAATATGTTCTAAGGAAATACGTCTTGTAAAAATTGCATTTCTATGTACGTTAATTCAAGAAAATATGAAGGAAGTGAAATTTCACAATAGAAGAAAGATGAAAGGCCATGCAGAACTAATCCAAATCCTAACAAATTTTAACTATCTTGAATCAAATAGAAAGACAAAGCCAACACAAAAAGAAAGAGTTCATAAATATGTTGAATTTTATATACGTTAACTCAAAAAAGTCTACACATTTCGTTATAAATCGGAAATTGATTTCTGAGACTAATTTGTAAACTAGATAAACTCATATTTAACAGAAAAAGTTTAAAAAATGTATTGTAATTACAATTAATATGTTCTAAGGCAATACGTCTAGTAAAAATTGCATTTCTATGTACGTTGATTCAAGAAAATAGGAAGGAAGTCAATTGTCACAATAGAACAAGGATGAAAGACCAAGCAGAACTAATCCAAATCCTAACAAATGTCATCTATCTTGAATCAAATAGAAAGATAAAGCCAACACAAAAGGAAAGAGTTCATAAAAATGTTGAATTTTATATATGTTAACTCAAAAAAGTCTACACACTTCGTTATAAGTCGGAAATTGATTTCTGAGATTAAATTGTAAACTAAATAAACTCATCTTTAACAGAAAAGTTTGAAAAATGTATTGTAATCAGAATTAATATGTTCTAAGGCAATACATATAGTAAAAATTGCATTTCTATGTACGTTGATTCAAGAAAGTATCAAGGAAGTCAAATTTCACAATAGAAGAAGGTTGAAGGACCAAGCAGAACTAATCCAAATCCTGAAAAATTTCATCTATCTTGAATCAGATAGAAAGACAAAGACAACATAAAAAGAAAGAGTTCATAAATATGTTGAATTTTACATACGTTAACTCAAAATAGTCTACACACTTCGTTATAAGTCGGAAGTTGAATTCTGAGACTAAATTGTAAACTAGATAAATTCATCTTTAACAGAAAAAATTTGAAAAATATATTGTAATTACTATTAATATGTTCTAAGGTAATACCTCTAATAAAAATTTCATTTCTATGTACGTTGATTCAAGAAAATATCAAGGAAGTCAAATTTCACAATAGAAGAAAGATGAAAGGTCATGCAGAACTAATCCAAATCCTAACAAATTTCATCTATCTTGAATCAAATAGAAAGACAAAGCCAACATAAAAAGAAAGAGTTCATAAAAATGTTGAATTTTATATACATTAACTCAAAAAAGTCTACACATTTCGTTATAAGTCGGAAATTGATTTCTGAGACTAAATTGTAAACTAGATAAATTCATCTTTAACAGAAAAAGTTTGAAAAATATATTGTAATTACTATTAATATGTTCTAAGGTAATACCTCTAATAAAAATTTCATTTCTATGTACGTTGATTCAAGAAAATATGAAGGAAGTCAAATTTCACAATAGAACAAGGATGAAAGACCATGCAGAACTAATCCAAATCCTAACGAATTTCACCTATCTTGAATCAAATTGAAAGACAAATCCAACATAAAAAGAAAGAGTTCATAAAAATGTTGAATTTTATATACGTTAACTCAAAAAAGTCTACACACTTCGTTATAAGTCGGAAATTGATTTCTGAGACTAAATTGTAAACTAAATAAACTCATCTTTAACAGAAAAAGTTTGAAAAATGTATTGTAATTACAATTAATATGTTCTAAGGCAATACGTCTAGTAAAAATTTCATTTCTATGTCCGTTGATTCAAGAAAATATCAAGGAAGTCAAATTTCACAATGGAAGAAGGATGAAAGACCAGGCAGAACTAATCCAAATCCTAACAAATTTCATCTATCTTGAATCAAATAGAAAGACAAAGCCAACACAAAAATAAAGAGTTTATAAAAATGTTTAATTTTAATATACCTTAACTCAAAAAAGTCTACACACTTTTATAAGTCGGAAATTGATTTCTGAGACTAAATTGTAAACTAGATAAACTCATATTTAACAGAAAAAGTTTGAAAAATGTATTGTAATCACAATTAATATGTTCTAAGGCAATAGGTCTAGTAAAAATTACATTTCTATGTACGTTGATTCAAGAAAATATCAAGGAAGTCAAATTTCACAATAGAAGAAGGATGAAAGACCATGTAGAACTAATCCAAATCCTAACGAATTTCATCTATCTTGAATCAAATAAAAAGACAAAGCCAACACAAAAGAAAGAGTTCATAAAAATGTTTAATTTTATATACGTTAACTCAAAAAAGTCTTCACATTTCGTTATGAAACTTGATATTTCACAAGCTTTTGACACTGTGAGTTGGTCATTCTGATTGGCGACTTTTTCGTTAGGGTTTTCATATTTTTCACGTGTTTTCTTCATCTTTGATCATCTTTTTTGATGATTAAAGATGGGGGAAACTTCTGATTCATCTATAAATCCTCATGGATTTAAAACTATGTCTTTTGCTGATTTAGTTAAGGGTAAAAAAACCTATGTGTTAACGGATTCATATTTATTATCCCTCCCTGAAGCTTCTTTTTATCTTGATGAACCAGTGCTTGATTTACCAGAACTTACTCAAGAGGGTCGTCAGATTTTTCAGTTTAGTCTTATTGGAAGGCTGAATTTTAAAGGGTTGAAACTCAGTGATGTACCAAAAAGTTTGGAAGAACAATGGGGTTTCGGTAATGGTAGATGCAAACTTGTTCCTATGACTAAAGGGTTTTTCATCATCAAGTTGATTTCTGCGGAGGATAAGGAGCGTGTCTGGCATGGGGATTCATGGAAGGTTCAGCAACAAACACTTAGGGTTATGAATTTTTACCCTAATTTTGATCCGGAAAGGCAGAATACTTCTCATGCTTCAGTTTGGGTGAGTTTTCCTGGCTTATTCATTGAACTATGGACAAAAAAAATTCTATTATCTATTGCAAGAGTTCTGGGTAAGCCTATTTCTATAGACCAGAAAACTGTGGATCATGATGTTGGTAATTATGCCGCGGTTTTGATTGATATTGATTTTGCAAAGGCTATTCCTAAAAGAATTCGTTTGAAAGCAAACGGTAAGGAATTCTGGCAGTATGTTGAAATACAAGACTTAGAGAACCTCAAGTTTTGTACTCACTATAAGTTTATGGGTCATAAGTTTGAGAATTGTCTTGCTGCTCGTAAGATTTTAGGAGGTGCTAATGCTGAAAAGAAATCTTCTGATAAAAATGTTAAGAATGGAAAAGTGGATAAAACTATCAAATATGTTTGGAAAGAGGTTCCTAAGAATCCCCATGCAAATCATGCAAATAAAGTTAAACCTATTGCTACTGATTCAAATAGTATAGATGTTATTTCAACAAGGGAAGGTGTTCAGTCCGGGAAGGGGAATATGACAGAAGTAGCAACAAATAGTAACTTTGTTTCTAAGGATACTCCAGTTCAAGAGTGCGATGAGGATAAACTGTTGAAATAGTAACTTTATTTCAACAAATATAGGGAAGCACAGCTCAAACTGATCAAGTGTAAGAATGCTATTGCTGCGAGAAAAGATATTGCTGCACGAACTAAATCTGCTACTGAAGTTAATGTATCTGTTACGCAAGTTCAAACCGGGATAAGGCAAGAGTCAGGAAATAACGTGGAATCTGGCTTGGAGATTCAGCCAACTTCCGTGCCCAAAAAGAACACTGAGACCGTATCCAAGCATAATCAGGTAAGTTCCGTATCCAACTTGGTTTTGGAAACTCAACAACAACCCGTGTCCAATTAAAACTCTGAGGTTATGTCCGTGCAATGTCATACTCAGGCCGTGAATATCTCTCATGGTCTGAATACAAAGCCAGGGTCCGTAGAAGACTCGGTTTTAGAATCTTCTTCAAAACAAGAGTCTGTGAATAAGAATATTCAGGCCAATCAAGCTGATAATCAGGTCGTGAATAATTCTCAAGGCTTGATTACTAAATCAGGGTCATCGAAAGAGGATTGGACAAAAGTAAAGGGTAAGAGCTCCCCAAACAAAGGTACTCCGTTTAAATTTAAATCTTTTGAAACTCCTTTTGTGGATGCGCTTTTTCAAACAAAATTAGTGGTGAATAACATATATGTTGCCCTGGCATCTGAGTTAGGCCTTGCTAATGATTCTAGTAAGGCTTTGGTGAAGGAGGAACAAGATGATTCTAGTGACTCGGATAATAGTATGGGTTCAAAATATTGGGGTGAAGTTGATGCAGATATTCTAGCAAGGAAACAAGCTAGAAAAGTGGCCAAGCAAGCTGCGAAAATCATGGCTACGAATTCTAGGTCCAATGAAGAAAATCCTAGCCTAATCGGGTTGGACGAATGTGTTTTTGATATGAATAATATTTTGACAAATGAGGAATTAGAGGAGTCAAGCACCATTCAGATTGATGAAGTGCGTGCTAATTTCATTAGAGATTCAGCCTTTAGAAAAGAGTATTTCAAGGAAAAAAGGAGCAAATGGATAGAATGTCAACTAAGCTTGTTCCGGGTGGTAATTATGCTTCAGATGAAAATGGAGAGGATTATGACTATGATGAAACCTATGATGATTATGAAGATGTTTGCAAGGAGTCTTATGGAGACTATGATTTGACTCAAATTATTGCTGGTCTCATTCCCAAGAAGAAGAAATTTAGAGTTGGAAATAAGGGACGAAAACATTTTTAATTTTCTAGTTTTCTTATTTTTGCATGTTTTTTCGTGTTTAGGAGCTTATTTTATGAGATTTTAGAGTTTTTTTCCCCTTTGATTTATGGGGGTGGGGAGGCCTAGAGCCTCCAATTTTGTAATTCTTGTAATTACGTTTTTTTGCTTTAATTAACCATTTTGACCTAGCAAAAAAAAAAAAACTACACATTTCGTTATAAGTCGGAAATTGATTTTCTGAGACTAAATTGTAAACTAGATAAACTCATCTTTAACAGAAAAAGTTTGAAAAATGTATTGTAATCACAATTAATATGTTCTAAGGAAATACGTCTTGTAAAAATTGCATTTCTATGTACGTTAATTCAAGAAAATATGAAGGAAGTGAAATTTCACAATAGAAGAAAGATGAAAGGCCATGCAGAACTAATCCAAATCCTAACAAATTTTAACTATCTTGAATCAAATAGAAAGACAAAGCCAACACAAAAAGAAAGAGTTCATAAATATGTTGAATTTTATATACGTTAACTCAAAAAAGTCTACACATTTCGTTATAAATCGGAAATTGATTTCTGAGACTAATTTGTAAACTAGATAAACTCATATTTAACAGAAAAAGTTTAAAAAATGTATTGTAATTACAATTAATATGTTCTAAGGCAATACGTCTAGTAAAAATTGCATTTCTATGTACGTTGATTCAAGAAAATAGGAAGGAAGTCAATTGTCACAATAGAACAAGGATGAAAGACCAAGCAGAACTAATCCAAATCCTAACAAATGTCATCTATCTTGAATCAAATAGAAAGATAAAGCCAACACAAAAGGAAAGAGTTCATAAAAATGTTGAATTTTATATATGTTAACTCAAAAAAGTCTACACACTTCGTTATAAGTCGGAAATTGATTTCTGAGATTAAATTGTAAACTAAATAAACTCATCTTTAACAGAAAAGTTTGAAAAATGTATTGTAATCAGAATTAATATGTTCTAAGGCAATACATATAGTAAAAATTGCATTTCTATGTACGTTGATTCAAGAAAGTATCAAGGAAGTCAAATTTCACAATAGAAGAAGGTTGAAGGACCAAGCAGAACTAATCCAAATCCTGAAAAATTTCATCTATCTTGAATCAGATAGAAAGACAAAGACAACATAAAAAGAAAGAGTTCATAAATATGTTGAATTTTACATACGTTAACTCAAAATAGTCTACACACTTCGTTATAAGTCGGAAGTTGAATTCTGAGACTAAATTGTAAACTAGATAAATTCATCTTTAACAGAAAAAATTTGAAAAATATATTGTAATTACTATTAATATGTTCTAAGGTAATACCTCTAATAAAAATTTCATTTCTATGTACGTTGATTCAAGAAAATATCAAGGAAGTCAAATTTCACAATAGAAGAAAGATGAAAGGTCATGCAGAACTAATCCAAATCCTAACAAATTTCATCTATCTTGAATCAAATAGAAAGACAAAGCCAACATAAAAAGAAAGAGTTCATAAAAATGTTGAATTTTATATACATTAACTCAAAAAAGTCTACACATTTCGTTATAAGTCGGAAATTGATTTCTGAGACTAAATTGTAAACTAGATAAATTCATCTTTAACAGAAAAAGTTTGAAAAATATATTGTAATTACTATTAATATGTTCTAAGGTAATACCTCTAATAAAAATTTCATTTCTATGTACGTTGATTCAAGAAAATATGAAGGAAGTCAAATTTCACAATAGAACAAGGATGAAAGACCATGCAGAACTAATCCAAATCCTAACGAATTTCACCTATCTTGAATCAAATTGAAAGACAAATCCAACATAAAAAGAAAGAGTTCATAAAAATGTTGAATTTTATATACGTTAACTCAAAAAAGTCTACACACTTCGTTATAAGTCGGAAATTGATTTCTGAGACTAAATTGTAAACTAAATAAACTCATCTTTAACAGAAAAAGTTTGAAAAATGTATTGTAATTACAATTAATATGTTCTAAGGCAATACGTCTAGTAAAAATTTCATTTCTATGTCCGTTGATTCAAGAAAATATCAAGGAAGTCAAATTTCACAATGGAAGAAGGATGAAAGACCAGGCAGAACTAATCCAAATCCTAACAAATTTCATCTATCTTGAATCAAATAGAAAGACAAAGCCAACACAAAAATAAAGAGTTTATAAAAATGTTTAATTTTAATATACCTTAACTCAAAAAAGTCTACACACTTTATTATAAGTCGGAAATTGATTTCTGAGACTAAATTGTAAACTAGATAAACTCATATTTAACAGAAAAAGTTTGAAAAATGTATTGTAATCACAATTAATATGTTCTAAGGCAATAGGTCTAGTAAAAATTACATTTCTATGTACGTTGATTCAAGAAAATATCAAGGAAGTCAAATTTCACAATAGAAGAAGGATGAAAGACCATGTAGAACTAATCCAAATCCTAACGAATTTCATCTATCTTGAATCAAATAAAAAGACAAAGCCAACACAAAAAGAAAGAGTTCATAAAAATGTTTAATTTTATATACGTTAACTCAAAAAAGTCTTCACATTTCGTTATGAAACTTGATATTTCACAAGCTTTTGACACTGTGAGTTGGTCATTCTGATTGGCGACTTTTTCGTTAGGGTTTTCATATTTTTCACGTGTTTTCTTCATCTTTGATCATCTTTTTTGATGATTAAAGATGGGGGAAACTTCTGATTCATCTATAAATCCTCATGGATTTAAAACTATGTCTTTTGCTGATTTAGTTAAGGGTAAAAAAACCTATGTGTTAACGGATTCATATTTATTATCCCTCCCTGAAGCTTCTTTTTATCTTGATGAACCAGTGCTTGATTTACCAGAACTTACTCAAGAGGGTCGTCAGATTTTTCAGTTTAGTCTTATTGGAAGGCTGAATTTTAAAGGGTTGAAACTCAGTGATGTACCAAAAAGTTTGGAAGAACAATGGGGTTTCGGTAATGGTAGATGCAAACTTGTTCCTATGACTAAAGGGTTTTTCATCATCAAGTTGATTTCTGCGGAGGATAAGGAGCGTGTCTGGCATGGGGATTCATGGAAGGTTCAGCAACAAACACTTAGGGTTATGAATTTTTACCCTAATTTTGATCCGGAAAGGCAGAATACTTCTCATGCTTCAGTTTGGGTGAGTTTTCCTGGCTTATTCATTGAACTATGGACAAAAAAAATTCTATTATCTATTGCAAGAGTTCTGGGTAAGCCTATTTCTATAGACCAGAAAACTGTGGATCATGATGTTGGTAATTATGCCGCGGTTTTGATTGATATTGATTTTGCAAAGGCTATTCCTAAAAGAATTCGTTTGAAAGCAAACGGTAAGGAATTCTGGCAGTATGTTGAAATACAAGACTTAGAGAACCTCAAGTTTTGTACTCACTATAAGTTTATGGGTCATAAGTTTGAGAATTGTCTTGCTGCTCGTAAGATTTTAGGAGGTGCTAATGCTGAAAAGAAATCTTCTGATAAAAATGTTAAGAATGGAAAAGTGGATAAAACTATCAAATATGTTTGGAAAGAGGTTCCTAAGAATCCCCATGCAAATCATGCAAATAAAGTTAAACCTATTGCTACTGATTCAAATAGTATAGATGTTATTTCAACAAGGGAAGGTGTTCAGTCCGGGAAGGGGAATATGACAGAAGTAGCAACAAATAGTAACTTTGTTTCTAAGGATACTCCAGTTCAAGAGTGCGATGAGGATAAACTGTTGAAATAGTAACTTTATTTCAACAAATATAGGGAAGCACAGCTCAAACTGATCAAGTGTAAGAATGCTATTGCTGCGAGAAAAGATATTGCTGCACGAACTAAATCTGCTACTGAAGTTAATGTATCTGTTACGCAAGTTCAAACCGGGATAAGGCAAGAGTCAGGAAATAACGTGGAATCTGGCTTGGAGATTCAGCCAACTTCCGTGCCCAAAAAGAACACTGAGACCGTATCCAAGCATAATCAGGTAAGTTCCGTATCCAACTTGGTTTTGGAAACTCAACAACAACCCGTGTCCAATTAAAACTCTGAGGTTATGTCCGTGCAATGTCATACTCAGGCCGTGAATATCTCTCATGGTCTGAATACAAAGCCAGGGTCCGTAGAAGACTCGGTTTTAGAATCTTCTTCAAAACAAGAGTCTGTGAATAAGAATATTCAGGCCAATCAAGCTGATAATCAGGTCGTGAATAATTCTCAAGGCTTGATTACTAAATCAGGGTCATCGAAAGAGGATTGGACAAAAGTAAAGGGTAAGAGCTCCCCAAACAAAGGTACTCCGTTTAAATTTAAATCTTTTGAAACTCCTTTTGTGGATGCGCTTTTTCAAACAAAATTAGTGGTGAATAACATATATGTTGCCCTGGCATCTGAGTTAGGCCTTGCTAATGATTCTAGTAAGGCTTTGGTGAAGGAGGAACAAGATGATTCTAGTGACTCGGATAATAGTATGGGTTCAAAATATTGGGGTGAAGTTGATGCAGATATTCTAGCAAGGAAACAAGCTAGAAAAGTGGCCAAGCAAGCTGCGAAAATCATGGCTACGAATTCTAGGTCCAATGAAGAAAATCCTAGCCTAATCGGGTTGGACGAATGTGTTTTTGATATGAATAATATTTTGACAAATGAGGAATTAGAGGAGTCAAGCACCATTCAGATTGATGAAGTGCGTGCTAATTTCATTAGAGATTCAGCCTTTAGAAAAGAGTATTTCAAGGAAAAAAGGAGCAAATGGATAGAATGTCAACTAAGCTTGTTCCGGGTGGTAATTATGCTTCAGATGAAAATGGAGAGGATTATGACTATGATGAAACCTATGATGATTATGAAGATGTTTGCAAGGAGTCTTATGGAGACTATGATTTGACTCAAATTATTGCTGGTCTCATTCCCAAGAAGAAGAAATTTAGAGTTGGAAATAAGGGACGAAAACATTTTTAATTTTCTAGTTTTCTTATTTTTGCATGTTTTTTCGTGTTTAGGAGCTTATTTTATGAGATTTTAGAGTTTTTTTCCCCTTTGATTTATGGGGGTGGGGAGGCCTAGAGCCTCCAATTTTGTAATTCTTGTAATTACGTTTTTTTGCTTTAATTAACCATTTTGACCTAGCAAAAAAAAAAAAACTACACATTTCGTTATAAGTCGGAAATTGATTTTCTGAGACTAAATTGTAAACTAGATAAACTCATCTTTAACAGAAAAAGTTTGAAAAATGTATTGTAATCACAATTAATATGTTCTAAGGAAATACGTCTTGTAAAAATTGCATTTCTATGTACGTTAATTCAAGAAAATATGAAGGAAGTGAAATTTCACAATAGAAGAAAGATGAAAGGCCATGCAGAACTAATCCAAATCCTAACAAATTTTAACTATCTTGAATCAAATAGAAAGACAAAGCCAACACAAAAAGAAAGAGTTCATAAATATGTTGAATTTTATATACGTTAACTCAAAAAAGTCTACACATTTCGTTATAAATCGGAAATTGATTTCTGAGACTAATTTGTAAACTAGATAAACTCATATTTAACAGAAAAAGTTTAAAAAATGTATTGTAATTACAATTAATATGTTCTAAGGCAATACGTCTAGTAAAAATTGCATTTCTATGTACGTTGATTCAAGAAAATAGGAAGGAAGTCAATTGTCACAATAGAACAAGGATGAAAGACCAAGCAGAACTAATCCAATCCTAACAAATGTCATCTATCTTGAATCAATAGAAAGATAAAGCCAACACAAAAGGAAAGAGTTCATAAAAATGTTGAATTTTATATAGTTAACTCAAAAAGTCTACACACTTCGTTATAAGTCGGAAATTGATTTCTGAGATTAAATTGTAAACTAAATAAACTCATCTTTAACAGAAAAGTTTGAAAAATGTATTGTAATCAGAATTAATATGTTCTAAGGCAATACATATAGTAAAAATTGCATTTCTATGTACGTTGATTCAAGAAAGTATCAAGGAAGTCAAATTTCACAATAGAAGAAGGTTGAAGGACCAAGCAGAACTAATCCAA
Organism: Papaver somniferum; assembly: GCF_003573695.1. Classification (NCBI taxonomy): domain Eukaryota; kingdom Viridiplantae; phylum Streptophyta; class Magnoliopsida; order Ranunculales; family Papaveraceae; genus Papaver; species Papaver somniferum. The sequence goes on from NC_039358.1 coordinate 107,538,448, forward strand.
ATCCTGAAAAATTTCATCTATCTTGAATCAGATAGAAAGACAAAGACAACATAAAAAGAAAGAGTTCATAAATATGTTGAATTTTACATACGTTAACTCAAAATAGTCTACACACTTCGTTATAAGTCGGAAGTTGAATTCTGAGACTAAATTGTAAACTAGATAAATTCATCTTTAACAGAAAAAATTTGAAAAATATATTGTAATTACTATTAATATGTTCTAAGGTAATACCTCTAATAAAAATTTCATTTCTATGTACGTTGATTCAAGAAAATATCAAGGAAGTCAAATTTCACAATAGAAGAAAGATGAAAGATCATGCAGAACTAATCCAAATCCTGACAAATTTCATCTATCTTGAATCACATACAAATACAAAGCCAACATAAAAAGAAAGAGTTCATAAAAATGTTAAATTTTATATGCGTTAACTCAAAAAAGTCTAGACATTTCGTTATAAGTCGGAAGTTGATTTCTGAGACTAAATTGTAAACTAGATAAACTTATCTTTAATAGAAAAAGTTAGAAAAATGTATTGTAATTACAATTAATATGTGCTAAGGCAACACGTCTAGTAAAAATTGCATTTCTATGTACGTTGATTCAAAAAAATATGAAGGAAGTCAAATGTCACAATAGAACAAGGATGAAAGACCATGCATAACTAATCCAAATCCTAAGAAATTTCATCTATCTTGAATCAAATAGAAAGACAAAGCCAACACAAGAAGAAATAGTTCATAAAAATGTTGAATTTTATACATGTTAACTCAAAAAAGTCTACACACTTCGTTAAAAGTCGGAAATTGATTTCTGAAGTTAAATTGTAAACTAAATAAACTCATCTTTAACATAAAAGTTTGAAAAATGTATTGTAATCAGAATTAATATGTTCTAAGGCAATACATCTAGTAAAAATTGCATTTCTATGTATGTTGATTCAAGAAAATATGAAGGAAGTCAAATTTCACAACAGATGAAGGTTGAAAGACCAAGCAGAACTAATCCAAATTCTGACAAATTCATCTATCTTGAATCAGATAGAAAGACAAAGCCAACAGAAAAAGAAAGAGTTCATAAAAATGTTGAATTTTATATATGAATTTTATATACGTTAACTCAAAAAAGTCTACACACTTCGTTATAAGTCGGAAATTGATTTCTGAGACTAAATTGTAAACTAAATAAACTCATCTTTAACAGAAAAGTTTGAAAAATGTATTGTAATCAGAATTAATATGTTCTAAGGCAATACGTCTAGTAAAAATTGCATTTCTATGTACGTTGATTCAAGAAAATTTTTTTTTTAAAAAAAAAAAATTTGTACCATTTCTCGCCATGCTAATCTTCTCTGGCGATTTTGGAGAACTTTTCAAACTTTTTTGTACGTGCTTCATCTTGGAGCATCTTTGAGTGATTCAATGGGAGATCATGTTGATCCAAATCATATAGTTGCGCCTTCTAAGCTTTTAACATATGCAGATAGACTCAAGGGTAGGAAAGAGCTTCCTAAAACCTCCGTGGATATTTCTTCTCTGCCAAACCCTGCTTTGAAAGATGGAAAACCTTCTATTGAGATTCCTAATGAGTTATATCTAGAAGGATGTGCGTTATGGAAGTTTAGTCTTATTGGAAGGTTAGACTTCAAAGAACTTAAGTTTTCTGAAGTTAAAAAAAACCTAGAACTTCAATGGCAGCTGGGTGAAGGCCGGGTTCACTTTGTTCCGTTGAATAGAGGTTTCTTCATCATCAAGTTATTGTCGCAGGATGATAAAGTGAAGATTTTACAGGCTGAACAATGGGTTGTTGCTCAACAGAAACTAAATCTCATGGAATGGTTTCCTAGTTTTGATGCTGAAAAACAAAGATCTTCACGTACCACAGTTTGGGTCAAGTTTCCTGGGCTTCCAATGGAATTCTGGATTGAAAAACTTTACTTGCAATGGGGAAAACTCTAGGATCTCCTATTGTGGTTGATAAAAGAACGTTTGCACATGGGTATGGACACTTTGCTTCGGTCCTCATTGATATTGATTTTTCTGAGCTCAAATCTGATGATATTAATGTCACTGTGTGAGAACGTGAGTTTTGTCAACCTTTTGAGATCCTTAAAAGACCTAAATTCTGTTCTAAGTGCAGCATTATTGGGCATTCAGATGGGGAATGTAGGAAGAAAACAAGAGGTGAAGCTGTCAAAGCTCCGCAAGTTGCTGTTGATTCGCAACATGCTATTGTGTTAGTTAACAAGCAACAACATCATGAGAACAATGCTGGTACGGAATGGAAAGAAGCTAGGCGAAGGAAAAAGGGAAAGACAGCTCCGTCTATTCCTTTTGTGCCTGAAAAGATTACTCACGTTGGTGAGGATACTTCAAATATTGTGGCTGATAATGTTTTGTGCATCAGTGACACTGTTGAGTTGGAACAACAGTTGCAAGATAGTTTAGCTCAATCTGAAGCTGTTTTGCGTATGGCATCTGCTGAGGTTGAAAAACACAAGCAAGCCATTCTTACGCATTCAGTATTAGCTAGTAAAGCTAGGTCGTTGAGTACCTCAAGCTTGAATGCTAAGGCAGGGGGGAATGTTGAATTGGCAAGAACTAAACTTCCTCCTCCTGCTAGGATTGATATTACATCCTCGTCCACATCTTTGTGTAATGCGCTTGAAGAAACTTCAGAATTTGTCTCTAACAACAAGTTTAACATCCTAAGTGACAAGGCTGGCAATGATGTTTTGGTTTTCAGTAAACTTGGTGAGCTTACAAAACAAGCTAAGAGGCAGAAGATTATAGATGTGAAAAACAAGTTGAAGCGTTAACTGATTAGGATTCCTTGTCAGACTCGGATGAGGCATTGGGTATTCGTGCTCGTAAGGAATCAGTTCCTAAATCCTCCTCAAACTCGGTTAAGCAATTGAAGCTAAATAATAAACTCCAACCCAGAGTTTAATTATGCGGGTTCTTTTTTGGAATATCAATGGTGTTGCGCGTACAACAACACATTATAAGCTTAGGGAGCTGATTAGAGATTTCCATCCTAAAGTTTTCGGTCTTGCTGAACCAAAAGTGGCGTGCTCAGCAAATTTTGGGAGGAGGCTAATTTCTGAAGGTTATTCTTCGTTTATTATTAATAATTCTGCTAATTCTGGTATTGCAAATCTTTGGGTTTGTTATAAGGATGGGCTTCATGTTTCTGTAGTTAGTTCTAGTAAACAAGCTATTACAATTGCGGTTGATGGTGTGTATATCTCTTTTGTCCATGCTATCTACATTCAAACTACTAGGCGCAGGCTTTGGCAGCAACTAGTTATGCAAGATTCAATTACACCTTGGCTGGTCATAGGTGATTTTAAGTGTATTTTGCATTTGAATGAGAAGAAAGGTGGCTTGGAAATAAGATCGTCTGTTATTGATGATTTCAGTGATTGGATGGATGACAATGATCTTTTTGAATCGGATTCCTTGGGCAGCAAATTCAATTGGTGTAATAGGCAATCTGGTACTAAGTGTATTATTAGTAAGTTGGATCGTGCAATTATTAATGCGGCTTGGCTTGCTAAATTTGAGAATTGGCGGTGTAAAGCTCTTCCTAGGGAAGTTTCCGACCATTCTACTCTTCTTGGTTATCCTTTTTCTGTTCCTAGGCCTTGTCGAGCTCCTTTTCGTGTTCAAAAGATGTGGTTTTTACATGGGGATTTCTTCGGATGGTTAATGAGAGTTGGACTTTGACTGTTCATGGTTCTCCTGATTTTATTTTCCCTTATAAATTGAAGCTGATGAAGATTGCAATGAAGGATTGGAATCTGAGGATTTTTTGTAATGTGAATTCTCGTTTGAAGCAAGACCAACTTCATTTTGAGACAGCAGCTCTTATTTCAGATGAGGATCCTAGTAATACTGCTAAACTAAATGCAATGAAGGATGCTATGAAAACTTTATGTGATACTCGTTTGCAACAGTTAACTATGATCAAGCAAAAGTCTAGGAACAAATGGTTGGTGGAGGGTTCAAGTAATTCCAATTTCTTTCGTAATAGTATTAGAATTAGAAAAAGTTCTAATACTATTTCGGAACTTGTTGATATAAATGGGACTTGTTTGACAAATTATGAGCAGCTTCGTGATCATGTAGTTCAGTTCTATGAAGATAAGTTCAATGGCCAAGATCCGGTGATAGAAGGTGATTTATTTGATTTTGAGCATGCTTCAATTTCTGTTGAGGAGAGCAACGCCATGGATATGATTCCTTCCCCGGAAGAAATTAAGCAAGCTGTTTTTGATCTGAGTGCGGATAGTGCCCCAGGGCCGGATGGTTTCTCTGGTTGTTTCTATCGTCATTGTTGGGATATTATTCATGATGATTTAACCAAGGCCATTATTCATTGTTGGAATGCGGGTAGTATTCCAAATGGTGTTAATTCATCTTTTATCATCTTGCTGGCTAAGGTAAGGGGTGCTAATACTCTTCGAAATTTCAGACCAATTGGTCTTAGTAATTTTTTCTTCAAAATTTTTACTAAGATCCTAGCTACTAGACTTGGTACAGTTTTGGATAAGCTTATGTCTGAAGAACAGGTAGCCTTCATGAAATGGAGAAATATTCATGAGAATATTATCTTGGCGTCGGAGATGGTTAATGAGTTGCATTTTAAACGCAAGGATGGCAACATAGGCCTTAAACTTGATATTTCTCAAGCTTTTGACACGGTAAATTGGGCTTTTGTGCTTGAAGTTTTCCGTAAGTATGGTTTTTCTGAAAATTGGTGTGCTTCGATTTTTAATATCTTGCAGTCTGCTAGAATTTCTGTCATTTTTAATGGTAGTCCGAAAGGTTACTTCAAAATTAACAGAGGTTTGCGTCAAGGTGATCCCCTCTCCCCTTTGATTTTTGTCTTGATTGAGGATGTTCTTAGCAGAAATATTACGAAGCTTTTTCGTGATAAAAAGATGACGCCCATGGTAACTAGAGGTGGTATTTCTCCTACTCACCTTTTCTTTGCTGATGACATAATGATTTTTTGTAAAGGTAATTCCAAAAGTCTTCATGATCTTGTAGACTTGTTGGGAAGATATCAGCGTGTTTCAGGTCAGACTGTTTGTCGTCAAAAGAGTAAGATTTATTATGGTGGTGGTTCTTCGAGTTGGTGTAATTATATTGCATCTTATTTGGGGATGAGTGTAGCTACTTTTCCGGACCGCTATTTGGGAGTTCAAATTATTCCAGGTATTGTTCGATATCGCCATATTAGCAATGTTGTTGAAAAGATTAGAAATCATCTTGCTGGTTGGAGAGTGAGGTTATTATCTTTTCATGATCGCATTGTTCTTGTTAAATCAGTTATTGCCAGTTATTACATTCATAATATGGCTATTTGTAAGTGGCTTCGTAAGTTTATTCTTCAATGTGAGAGGGCTATCCGTAACTTTATTTGGTCTGGTGATTCGAACATTAATCGTGTAGTGGTAGTGGCTTTTGATAAAATCTGTTGCCCTTTTGAGGAGGGGGGTCTCAGACTAACTCGTATGGCCACTATGAACAAAGCTCTTATTATGAAACTTTGGTGGAAGATTCGTAATTCTACAAAGAAGTGGGATCTTTTCCTGAAGGCAAAATTATTTGATCGTAAGGATCGTATTAAGCATTCGGGGGTTAAATCTTCTATTTTGCCTGGTTTAAGGAGTGTGTATAATTGTGTGGAAAAGAATACTAAGGTCTTAATTGGTGATGGTAGAGATACTTCTCTTTATTATGACATTTGGTTTGATAAGACTAGTATTGCTGAAGTGCTAAATGATTATTCTCTCGATGCAACAGCTAGAGTTAGTGATATTTTAAAGGATGGCCTTTGGGATATTCCTGAAATTCACTTGCAATACTTGATTGCTGCTGGTCTAGAGTTGAATAGGATGCCAATTCCTATGGGTGGAGCTGATGTTAGGGTATGGATGCCGGAGTTGAAGGGTGAGTTCAGCGTTAAGTCTGCAACTGAGTTTATTCGGCAGAAGTATTCTCGGTTAGAAGGTAAGCAACTTCTATGGAGAAAAGAAGTTCATCCTGTTCTTGCTGCTCAGGACTGGAAATTCTTATGTGGAGCATGTGCTACGTATGACCTTATCAGGCGCAGGTTCAAGATCTCTCTTGCTAACAAATGCTGCCTATGTGGTGTTCAAGAGGAAACTCTTACTCATGTGTTATATGAGTGTTGCTTTGCTACAAGGGCCTGGAATTGGCTAGCTGATGTGTTCAAGTTACAACCTAATGCTAACCTTATTGTTTCTTTTAAAGAAGCAAAAGGAAGGAGTCTTATTGTCCGTGATTTGTGGCTTATTGCCAACCTTGTTCTTAGGTCGGAGCTATGGCAGTTGCGGAACAAGGCTGTTTTCGAGGATAAAAAGCCTAATTGGAGTATCTTTCATAAGCGCGTTCTGAAGTTGATACAAGATTATTCAATTCGGCTCAAGGGTCATATGAACAATAGTGCTGATGATGTTGTTCTTCTGAACTATTTTAGAGTTCAGCACCGTAGTGTGAAGTGGCATCAACCTGTGGCTTGTTTTTGGTTACCGCCTGAGGCTAATGAATTGCAAATTTGTTGTGATGGAGCGGCGAGAGGTAACCCAGGCGTTGCGGGTGCAGGTGTAGTAGCTAGGGATGATCATTGTTCAGTTCTTGGTGCTTTGAGTATTGGGCTAGGAGTCACGACGAATAATTTAGCGGAATTGTATGGCATTATTGTTGGTCTGGAGTGGGCTATGCAATGGGGTTTTTCTCGTATTTGTATACGGTCTGATTCTATGGGAGTTGTTGAAGCTTTCAAGAATAATTTCATTCCTGGGTTTACGAGGAATGGATGGATTATGATCTGTAGACACTATACGTCTATACGTTTCATTCACACTTTTAGGGAGGTGAATTTTTCAGCTGATTCAATGGAAAAGCGGGGTTGTTTATTGAGTAATGAAGTGGGAGTACACTACAATGGGAAACCACCTTTCTTAAGTTCTGTTGAACATCCTAATGTTGATTATTTTCGGTTCAAATAGTTTCAAGTTTTTGGGATTGCTGTAACCTCTTTTCTTGTAAACTATTTCTTGTAAATTTGGTTATCTATTAATACAAATTTTTGACTTATCAAAAAAAAAATGATTCAAGAAAATATGAAGGAAGTCAAATTTCACAATAGAAGAAGGTTGAAAGACCAAGCAGAACTAATCCAAATCCTGACAAATTTCATCTATCTTGAATCAGATAGAAAGACAAAGCCAACACAAAAGGAAAGAGTTCATAAAATGTTAAATTTTATATATGTTAACTGAAAAAAGTCTACACACTTCGTTATAAGTCGGAAGTTGAATTCTGAGACTAAATTGTAAACTAGATAAATTCATCTTTAACAGAAAAGTTTGAAAAATATATTGTAATTACAATTAATATGTTCTAAGGTAATACCTCTAATAAAAATTTCATTTCTATGTACGTTGATTCAAGAAAATATCAAGGAAGTCAAATTTCACAATAGAAGAAAGATGAAAGATCATGCAGAACTAATCCAAATCCTAACAAATTTAATCTATCTTGAATCAAATAGAAAGACAAATCCAACATAAAAAGAAAGAGTTCATAAAAATGTTGAATTTTATATACGTTAACTCAAAATAGTCTACACACTTCGTTATAAGTCGGAAGTTGATTTTTGAGACTAAATTGTAAACTAGATAAATTCATCTTTAACAGAAAAAGTTTGAAAAATATATTGTAATTACTATTAATATGTTCTAAGGTAATACCTCTAATAAAAATTTCATTTCTATGTACGTTGATTCAAGAAAATATCAAGGAAGTCAAATTTCACAATAGATGAAAGATGAAAGGCCAAGCAGAACTAATCCAAATCCTGACAAATTTCATCTATCTTGAATCAGATAGAAAGACAAAGCCAACATAAAAAGAAAGAGTTCATAAAAATGTTTAATTTTGGCGCATTCAGTTTTTTTTTTTTTAATTTTTTCTCTTTTTGGTGATTTTGGAAAACCAATTTTTTTCACGTTTAGGGTTTCAAGATTTACGTATTTGGATTATCAGAATCAATTCTTTGATTCATGATGATTCATTCTTCAGTTAACATTCCTAGTAGCTCAAATCAGAGCCATGCTAAAACAGTTTCTTTTGCTGAAAAAGTTAGGGAACGTAAAACCCTAAATCCAACTTCAGTTGATATTTCTTTGTTACCAAACCCTACTCTTGTTGAGGGTAAGCCAGCTCTTGTCATTCCTAATGATTATTATCAGGAAGGGTGTAAGCCATTTCAACATAGCTTCATAGCTAGGCTGGATGCTACAGGTTTAAAGATTGTGGAGGTTCAAAAAATCCTTGAAAATCAATGGAAACTTAAGAATAGGTGTAAGTTTATACCTATGAGCAAAGGATTCTTTGTTATTATGTTATCATCAGAATTGGACAAGGAGAAGATACGTGCTGAAAAGTGGTTTGTCAATCAACAAATTCTGAGGTTGATTGATTGGTACCCAGGTTTTAATCTTGATAAACAAAGAACGTCCCATGCAGCTGTTTGGGTACGTTTTCTTGGTCTCCCTATTGAGATATGGACTGAGAGATCATTACTTTCTATTGGGAAAATCCTTGGAACACCAATTGTGGTGGATCAAAGAACCCTAAATCTGGAATATGGTCACTTCGCAGCTGTTTTGGTTGATATAGACTTCGCAAAGCATATTCCTGAGCGCATCTCTATCACCGCAGGAGGTAAAAATATTTGGCAATATGTTGATATACCAAGTTCACCTAAATTCTGTTTATCTTACAATATTATTGGGCATGTTGAGGGTGAATGCAAAAAGAAGAATAGCATGAAGACTGCTGGTAAGGAAAAACAGATTGTTCATAAACCTACAATCCAAGTTTGGCAAGCAAAATCAGCTAAAACTGATGAGGAAGAGGAGAAGTCTTTGAATCTGGATAATATGGAGGATAATAAGGTTGGTGCTTCAGCTGATGATACACAGTTGAAGGAGGAGCTTGATCTCTCTGAATCTGAGGTTCGTGAAGCTCAGATTAGATTGCAAAACGCAATTGCAGCCAAGGAAGCGCTTGCTGCACGTACAAAATCTGCTCATGCAGACCATGCAAAAGTTACGCAATTGACATCTAATACTCAAATTCAGTCCGAGAAGAAGCAAAACTCTGAAGTTCAGTCCGTGTCTGAGTTGTAAACCCAGACAAGGGTCGTGAACAAACAAAATTTCGTGGCTAAATCAGTGAGCAAAGATGGGATACATGCCGTGAACAAAAAAAAAACTTTTAAAACTTCAGAAACTGTTGGGTTTCGTGAAACTACAGCTAAAGAAGATAATGCACGTACAGATTCTATCAATGCAGGCCATGCAGATGCACTTGATCAGTCTGGTGCTCAGTCCGTGGTTGAATTGATAAAACATAAAAACACTCCTACTGAAGTTATTGATGAAGCTAATCAGTTGGAAAAGGAGCTTGCTAAATCTGCTGATGAGTTGCGTGAAGCTCAGATGAAGTTTATTCATTGTAAAAATACTATTGCAGCTCAGAAAGATATAGCTTTACGTAAAAATCAGGAAGACATGGCTGCACATAGTTTTTCTAAAGACAAATGGAATGAAGTGAAAGGAAAGAAATCCCCTAGTAAAGGTACTTATTTCTCTTTTACTCCTTTTGAGAATGATTATACTCCTTTTGTGGATGAGTTGATGCAAACTGAACTTGTGGTTAAAAACAAATTTGATGTCCTAGCATCTGAGTTAGGCCTTGATAATGTTAATATTGAGGAGGAGGAGGAGGAGGAGGAGGAGGAGGAGGAGGAACAATTGGAATCTAGTGACTCTGATGTTAGTATGGGCTCTAAAAATTGGGGTGAGGTTGAGGCTGACATTTTAGCAAGGAAAAAAGCTAGGAAAGTTTCCAAACAGGCTGCTAATATTATAGCAAAGCGTTCTTTGCAATCTGATTCAAGTTTGGAATCTTCTCCCATCAAGTCTATTGAGGAATCTCCTAGCCGTGACACTAACATGGAAATTCAAGCGGGGTTGGTTGATACTGTTTTTGATAAGAATAATATTTTTAAAGGAAGAATTAGAGGTGGCAAGCACTATTCAGTTGGAAGATGTGCGTGCTCAGTTCATTAGAAGTCCAGCTTTTAGACAAGAATATTTCAAAGAAAAGAGGGAGCAAATGGAAAGAATGAATTCAAAGAAAAAATCTCCTAGTAAGTTGTCTCCTATTAAGCTTGTTCCTGGTAACTTTGCCACTGAGGATGAAGACGGAGAGTTTTATGTGGATGAAGATGAAAATATCTTGGGTAATTATGCTTTTGATACGGATATTATGGATGAATTTTTTTCTAAGAGAAAATCGTAGAGAGTTGGTAGCAGCAGAAGTAAATTGAAAGGAGTTGACTATAGATATAGGTAGCTTCTTTTAATTTTCTTTTTTGTGGTTATTACTTTTGTTATTTCTTAAAAGTTATTTAGACCCCTTTGGTTTATGGGGGTAGGGAGTATTGTGCTCCAAATTTGTAATTCTTGTAATTACGTTTTTTTGTTATAATAAACTTTGGACTTAACAAAAAAAAAATCATAAAAATGTTTAATTTTTTATACGTCAACTAAAAAAAGTCTACACATTTCGTTATACGTCGGATATCGATTTCTGAGACTAAATTGTAAACTAGATAAACTCATCTTTAACAGAAAAAGTTTGAAAAATGTATTGTAATTACAATTAATATGTTCTAAGGCAATACATCTAGTAAAAATTGCATTTCTATGTACGTTGATTCAAGAAAATATGAAGGAACTCAAATTTCACAATAGAAGAAAGATGAAAGGCCATGTAGAACTAATCCAAATCCTAACATATTTCATCTATCTTGAATCAAATAGAAAGACAAAGCCAACACAAAAATAAAGAGTTCATAAAAATGTTGAATTTTATATATGTTAACTCAAAATAGTCTACACACTTCGTTATAATCGGAAGTTGATTTTTGAGACCAAATTGTAAACTAGATAAATTCATCTTTAACAGAAAAAGTTTGAAAAATATATTGTAATTACTATTAATATGTTCTAAGGTAATACCTCTAATAAAAATTTCATTTCTATGTACGTTGATTCAAGAAAATATCAAGGAAGTCAAATTTCACAATAGAAGAAAGATGAAAGATCATGCAGAACTAATCCAAATCCTGAAAAATTTCATCTATCTTGAATCAGATACAAATACAAAGCCAACACAAGAAGAAAGAGTTCATAAAAATGTTGAATTTTATACATGTTAACTCAAAAAAGTCTACACACTTCGTTAAAAGTCGGAAATTGATTTCTGAAGTTAAATTGTAAACTAAATAAACTCATCTTTAACATAAAAGTTTGAAAAATGTATTGTAATCAGAATTAATATGTTCTAAGGCAATACATCTAGTAAAAATTGCATTTCTATGTATGATGATTCAAGAAAATATGAAGGAAGTCAAATTTCACAACAGATGAAGGTTGAAAGACCAAGCAGAACTAATCCAAATCCTGACAAATTCATCTATCTTGAATCAGATAGAAAGACAAAGCCAACAGAAAAAGAAAGAGTTCATAAAAATGTTGAATTTTATATACGTTAACTCAAAAAAGTCTACACACTTCGTTATAAGTCGAAAATTGATTTCTGAGACTAAATTGTAAACTAAATAAACTCATCTTTAACAGAAAAGTTTGAAAAATTTATTGTAATCAGAATAAATATGTTCTAAGGTAATACGTCTAGTAAAAATTGCATTTCTATGTACGTTGATTCAAGAAAACATCAAGGAAGTCAAATTTCACAATAGAAGAAAGATGAAAGATCATGCAGAACTAATCCAAATCCTAACAAATTTCATCTATCTTGAATCAATAGAAAGACAAAGCCAACATAAAAAGAAAGAGTTCATAAAAATGTTGAATTTATATACGTTAACTCAAAAAGTCTACACATTTCGTTATAAGTCGGAAATTGATTTCTGAGACTAAATTGTAAACTAGATAAACTCATCTTTAACAAAAAGTTTGAAAAATGTATTGTAATTACAATTAATATGTTCTAAGGCAATATCTAGTAAAAATTGCATTTCTATGTACGTTGATTCAAGAAAATATGAAGGAAGTCAAATTTCACAATAGAAGAAAGGATGAAAGACCATGCAAACTAATCCAAATCCTAACAAATTTCATCTATCTTGAATCAAATAGAAAGACAAAGCCAACACAAAAAGAAAGAGTTCATAAAAATGTTGAATTTTATATACGTTAACTCAAAAAGTCTACACACTTCGTTATAAGTCGGAATTGATTTCTGAGACTAAATTGTAAACTAGATAAACTCATCTTTAACAGAAAAAGTTTGAAAAATGTATTGTAATTACAATTAATATGTTCTAAGGCTACTCTATAAAAATTGCATTTCTATGTACGTTGATTCAAGAAAATATGAAGGAAGTCAAATTTCACAATAGAAGAAGGATGAAAGACCAGCAGAACTAATCCAAATCCTACAAATTTCATCTATCTTGAATCAATAGAAAGACAAAGCCAACATAAAAAGAAAGAGTTCATAAAAATGTTGAATTTTATATACGTTAACTCAAAAAAGTCTACACATTTCGTTATAAGTAAGGAAATTGATTGAGACTAAATTGTAAACTAGATAAACTCATCTTTAACAGAAAAAGTTTGAAAAATGTATTGTAATCACAATTAATATGTTCTAAGGCAATACGTCTAGTAAAAATTGCATTTCTATGTACGTTGATTCAAGAAAATATGAAGGAAGTCAAATTTCACAATAGAAAAGGATGAAAGACCATGCAGAACTAATCCAAATCCTAACAAATTTCATCTATCTTGAATCAATAGAAAGACAAAGCCAAACAAAAAGAAAGAGTTCATAAAAATGTTGAATTTTATATACGTTAACTAAAAAAGTCTACACTTCGTTATAAGTCGGAAATTGATTTCTGAGACTAAATTGTAAACTAGATAAACTCATTTAACAAAAAGTTTGAAAAATGTATTGTAATTCAAATTAATATGTTCTAAGGCAATACTCTAGTAAAAATTGCATTTCTATGTACGTTGATTCAAGAAAATATGGAAGTCAAATTTCACAATAGAAGAAGGTTGAAAGACCAAGCAGAACTAATCCAAATCCTAACAAATTTCATCTATCTTGAATCAGATAGAAAGACAAAGCCCATAAAAAGAAAGAGTTCATAAAAATGTTGAATTTTATATACGTTAACTCAAAAAGTCTACACACTTCGTTATAAGTCGGAAGTTGATTTCTGAGACTAAATTGTAAACTAGATAAATTCATCTTTAACAGAAAAAGTTTGAAAAATATATTGTAATTACAATTAATATGTTCTAAGGTAATACTCTAATAAAAATTGCATTTCTATGTACGTTGATTCAAGAAAATATCAAGGAAGTCAAATTTCACAATAGAAGAAGATGAAAGACCATGCAGAACTAATCCAAATCCTAACAAATTTCATCTATCTTGAATCAATAGAAAGACAAAGCCAACATAAAAAGAAAGAGTTCATAAAAATGTTGAATTTTTATACGTTAACTCAAAAAAGTCTACACATTTCGTTATAAGTCGGAAATTGATTTCTGAGACTAAATTGTAAACTAGATAAACTCATCTTTAACAAAAAGTTTGAAAAATGTATTGTAATTACAATTAATATGTTCTAAGGCAATACTCTAGTAAAAATTGCATTTCTATGTACGTTGATTCAAGAAAATATGAAGGAAGTCAAATTTCACAATAGAAGAAAGATGAAAGCCAGCAGAACTAATCCAAATCCTAACAAATTTCATCTATCTTGAATCAATAGAAAGACAAAGCCAACACAAAAAGAAAGAGTTCATAAAAATGTTGAATTTTATATACGTTAACTCAAAAAGTCTACACACTTCGTTATAAGTCGGAAGTTGATTTCTGAGACTAAATTGTAAACTAGATAAATTCATCTTTAACAGAAAAGTTTGAAAAATATTGTAATTACAATTAATATGTTCTAAGGTAATACCTCTAATAAAATTTCATTTCTATGTACGTTGATTCAAGAAAATATCAAGGAAGTCAAATTTCACAATAGAAGAAGATGAAAGCAAGCAGAACTAATCCAAATCCTAAAATTTCATCTATCTTGAATCAGATAGAAAGACAAAGCCAACATAAAAAGAAAGGTTCAAAAATGTTGAATTTATATACGTTAACTCAAAAAGTCTACACATTCGTTATAAGTCGGAAATTGATTTCTGAGACTAAATTGTAAACTAGATAAACTCATCTTTAACAGAAAAAGTTTGAAAAATGTATTGTAATTACAATTAATATGTTCTAATACGTCTAGTAAAAATTGCATTTCTATGTACGTTGATTCAAGAAAATATGAAGGAAGTCAAATTTCACAATAGAAGGATGAAAGACCATGCAGAACTAATCCAAATCCTAACAAATTTCATCTATCTTGAATCAAATAGAAAGACAAAGCCAACACAAAAGAAAGAGTTCATAAAAATGTTGAATTTTATATGTTAACTAAAAAGTCTACACACTTCGTTATAAGTCGGAAATTGATTTCTGAGACTAAATTGTAAACTAGATAAACTCATCTTTAACAAAAGTTTGAAAAATGTATTGTAATTACAATTAATATGTTCTAAGGCAATACATCTAGTAAAAATTGCATTTCTATGTACGTTGATTCAAGAAATATGAAGGAAGTCAAATTTCACAATAGAGAAGGTTGAAAGACCAAGCAGAACTAATCCAAATCCTGACAAATTTCATCTATCTTGAATCAGATAGAAAGACAAAGCCAACAAAAAGAAAGAGTTCATAAAAATGTTGAATTTTATATACGTTAACTCAAAAAAGTCTACACACTTCGTTATAAGTCGGAAATTGATTTCTGAGACTAAATTGTAAACTAATAAACTCATCTTTAACAAAAAAGTTTGAAAAATGTATTGTAATCAGAATTAATATGTTCTAAGGCAATACGTCTAGTAAAAATTGCATTTCTATGTACGTTGATTCAAGAAAATATGAAGGAAGTCAAATTTCACAATAGAAGAAGGTTGAAAGACCAAGCAGAACTAATCCAAATCCTAACAAATTTCATCTATCTTGAATCAATAGAAAGACAAAGCCAACACAAAGAAAGAGTTCATAAAATGTTGAATTTTATATGTTAACTAAAAAGTCTACACACTTCGTTATAAGTCGGAAATTGATTTCTGAGACTAAATTGTAAACTAGATAAACTCATCTTTAACAAAGTTTGAAAAATGTATTGTAATAAATTAATATGTTCTAAGGCAATACTCTAGTAAAAATTGCATTTCTATGTACGTTGATTCAAGAAAATATGAAGGAAGTCAAATTTCACAATAGAAGAAGGTTGAAAGACCAAGCAGAACTAATCCAAATCCTGACAAATTTCATCTATCTTGAATCAGATAGAAAGACAAAGCCAACATAAAAAGAAAGAGTTCATAAAATGTTGAATTTTATATACGTTAACTCAAAAAGTCTACACACTTCGTTATAAGTCGGAAGTTGATTTCTGAGACTAAATTGTAAACTAGATAAATTCATCTTTAACAGAAAAGTTTGAAAAATATATTGTAATTACAATTAATATGTTCTAAGGTAATACCTCTAATAAATTGCATTTCTATGTACGTTGATTCAAGAAAATATCAAGGAAGTCAAATTTCACATAGAAGAAGAAGATGAAAGACCATGCAGAACTAATCCAAATCCTAACAAATTTCATCTATCTTGAATCAATAGAAAGACAAAGCCAACAAAAAGAAAGAGTTCAAAAATGTTGAATTTTTATACGTTAACTCAAAAAAGTCTACACACTTCGTTATAAGTCGGAAATGATTTCTGAGACTAAATTGTAAACTAGATAAACTCATCTTTAACAGAAAAAGTTTGAAAAATATATTGTAATTACAATTAATATGTTCTAAGGCAATACTCTAGTAAAAATTCATTTCTATGTACGTTGATTCAAGAAAATCAAGGAAGTCAAATTTCACAATAGAAGAAAGATGAAAGACCAGCAGAACTAATCCAAATCCTAACAATTTCATCTATCTTGAATCAAATAGAAAGACAAAGCCAACACAAAAAGAAAGAGTTCATAAAAATGTTGAATTTTATATACGTTAACTCAAAAAGTCTACACACTTCGTTATAAGTCGGAAGTTGATTTCTGAGACTAAATTGTAAACTAGATAAATTCATCTTTAACAGAAAAAGTTTAAAAATATATTGTAATTACAATTAATATGTTCTAAGGTAATACCTCTAAAAATTTCATTTCTATGTACGTTGATTCAAGAAAATATCAAGGAAGTCAAATTTCACAATAGAGAAGATGAAAGACCAAGCAGAACTAATCCAAATCCTAACAAATTTCATCTATCTTGAATCAGATAGAAAGACAAAGCCAACATAAAAAGAAAGAGTTCATAAAAATGTTGAATTTTATATACGTTAACTCAAAAAAGTCTACACATTTCGTTATAAGTCGGAAATTGATTTCTGAGACTAAATTGTAAACTAGATAAACTCATCTTTAACAGAAAAAGTTTGAAAAATGTATTGTAATTACAATTAATATGTTCTAAGGCAATACGTCTAGTAAAAATTGCATTTCTATGTACGTTGATTCAAGAAAATATGAAGGAAGTCAAATGTCACAATAGAACAAGGATGAAAGACCATGCATAACTAATCCAAATCCTAACAAATTTCATCTATCTTGAATCAAATAGAAAGACAAAGCCAACACAAAAGGAAAGAGTTCATAAAAATGTTGAATTTTATATATGTTAACTCAAAAAAGTCTACACACTTCGTTATAAGTCGGAAATTGATTTCTGAGATTAAATTGTAAACTAAATAAACTCATCTTTAACAGAAAAGCTTGAAAAATGTATTGTAATCAGAATTAATATGTTCTAAGGCAATACATCTAGTAAAAATTGCATTTCTATGTACGTTGATTCCAGAAAATATCAAGGAAGTCAAATTTCACAAAAGGTGAAGGTTGAAAGACCAAGCAGAACTAATCCAAATCCTGACAAATTTCATCTATCTTGAATCAGATAGAAAGACAAAGCCAGCAGAAAAAGAAAGAGTTCATAAAAATGTTGAATTTTATATACGTTAACTCAAATAAGTCTACACACTTCGTTATAAGTCGGAAATTGATTTCTGAGACTAAATTGTAAACTAAATAAACTCATCTTTAACAGAAAAGTTTGAAAAATGTATCGTAATCAGAATTAATATGTTCTAAGGCATACGTCTAGTAAAAATTGCATTCTATGTACGTTGATTCAAGAAAATATGAAGGAAGTCAAATTTCACAATAGAAGAAGGTTGAAAGACCAGCATAACTAATCCAAATCCTGACAAATTTCATCTATCTTGAATCAGATAGAAACAAAGCCAACACAAAAGAAGAGTTCATAAAAATGTTAAATTTTATATATGTTAACTGAAAAAAGTCTACACACTTCGTTATAAGTCGGAAGTTGATTCTGAGACTAAATTGAAAACTAGATAAATTCATCTTTAACAAAAGTTTGAAAAATATATTGTAATTACAATTAATATGTTCTAAGGTAATACCTCTAATAAAAATTTCATTTCTATGTACGTTGATTCAAGAAAATATCAAGGAAGTCAAATTTCACAATAGATGAAAGATGAAAGGCCAAGCAGAACTAATCCAAATCCTAACAAATTTTATCTATCTTGAATCAAATAGAAAGACAAAGCCAACACAAAAGGAAAGAGTTCATAAAAATGTTGAATTTTATATATGTTAACTCAAAAAAGTCTACACACTTCGTTATAAGTCGGAAATTGATTTCTGAAATTAAATTGTAAACTAAATAAACTCATCTTTAACAGAAAAGTTTGAAAAATGTATTGTAATAAGAATTAATATGTTCTAAGGCAATACATCTAGTAAAAATTGCATTTCTATGTACGTTGATTCAAGAAAATATCAAGGAAGTCAAATTTCACAATAGAAGAAGGTTGAAAGACCAAGCAGAACTAATCCAAATCCTGACAAATTTCATCTATCTTGAATCAGATATAAATACAAAGCCAACATAAAAAGAAAGAGTTCATAAATATGTTGAATTTTATATACGTTAACTCAAAATAGTCTACACACTTCGTTATAAGTCGGAAGTTGATTTCTGAGACTAAATTGTAAACTAGATAAACTAATCTTTAACAGAAAAAGTTTGAAAAATGTATTGTAATTACAATTAATATGTTCTAAGGCAATATGTCTAGTAAAAATTGCATTTCTATGTACGTTGATTCAAGAAAATATGAAGGAAGTCAAATTTCACAATAGAAGAAAAATGAAAGGCCATGTAGAACTAATCCAAATCCTAACACATTTCATCTATCTTGAATCAAATAGAAAGACAAAGCCAACACAAAAAGAAAGAGTTCATAAAAATGTTGAATTTTATATACGTTAACTCAAAATAGTCTACACACTTCGTTATAATCGGAAGTTGATTTTTGAGACTAAATTGTAAACTAGATAAATTCATCTTTAACAGAAAAAGTTTGAAAAATATATTGTAATTACTATTAATATGTCCTAAGGTAATACCTCTAATAAAATTTTCATTTCTATGTACGTTGATTCAAGAAAATATCAAGGAAGTCAAATTTCAGAATAGATGGAAGATGAAAGGCCAAGCAGAACTAATCCAAATCCTGACAAATTTCATCTATCTTGAATCAGATAGAAAGACAAAGCCAACATAAAAAGAAAGAGTTCATAAAAATGTTGAATTTTATATAAGTCAACTCAAAAAGGTCTACACATTTTTGTTATAAGTCGGAAATTGATTTCTGAGACTAAATTGTAAACTACATAAACTTATCTTTAACAGAAAAAGTTAGAAAAATGTATTTTAATAACAATTAATATGTTCTAAGGCAATACGTCTAGTAAAAATTGCATTTCTATGTACGTTGATTCAAGAAAATATGAAGGAAGTCAAATGTCATAATAGAACAAGGATGAAAGACCATGCATAACTAATCCAAATCCTAAGAAATTTCATCTATCTTGAATCAAATAGAAAGACAAAGCCAACACAAGAAGAAAGAGTTCATAAGAATGTTGAATTTTATACATGTTAACTCAAAAAAGTCTACACACTTCGTTATAAGTCGGAAATTGATTTCTGAGGTTAAATTGTAAACAAAATAAACTCATCTTTAACATAAAAGTTTGAAAAATGTATTGTAATAAGAATTAATATGTTCTAAGGCAATACATCTAGTAAAAATTGCATTTCTATGTACGTTGATTCAAGAAAATATGAAGGAAGTCAAATTTCACAATAGAAGAAAGATGAAAGATCATGCAGAACTAATCCAAATCCTAACGAATTTCATCTATCTTGAATCAAATAGAAAGACAAAGCCAACATAAAAAGAAAGAGTTCATAAATATGTTGAATTTTATATACGTTAACTCAAAATAGTCTACACACTTCGTTATAAGTCGGAAGTTGATTTTTGAGACTAAATTGTAAACTAGATAAATTCATCTTTAACAGAAAAAGTTTGAAAAATATATTGTAATTACTATTAATATGTTCTAAGGTAATACCTCTAATAAAAATTTCATTTCTATGTACGTCGACTCAAGAAAATATCAAGGAAGTCAAATTTCACAATAGATGAAAGGCCAAGCAGAACTAATCCAAATCCTGACAAATTTCATCTATCTTGAATCAGATAGAAAGACAAAGCCAACATAAAAAGAAAGAGTTCATAAAAATGTTTAATTTTTTATACGTTAACTCAAAAAAGTCTACACATTTCGTTATAAGTCGGAAATCGATTTCTGAGACTAAATTGTAAACTAGATAAACTCATCTTTAACAGAAAAAGTTTGAAAAATGTATTGTAATTACAATTAATATGTTCTAAGGCAATACGTCTAGTAAAAATTGCATTTCTATGTACGTTGATTCAAGAAAATATGAAGGAAGTCAAATTTCACAATAGAAGAAAAATGAAAGGCCATGTAGAACTAATCCAAATCCTAACATATTTCATCTATCTTGAATCAAATAGAAAAGACAAAGCCAACACAAAAAGAAAGAGTTCATAAAAATGTTGAATTTTATATACGTTAACTCAAAATAGTCTACACACTTCGTTATAATCGGAAGTTGATTTTTGAGACTAAATTGTAAACTAGATAAATTCATCTTTAACAGAAAAAGTTTGGAAAATATATTGTAATTACTATTAATATGTTCTAAGGTAATACCTCTAATAAAATTTTCATTTCTATGTACGTTGATTCAAGAAAATATCAAGGAAGTCAAATTTCAGAATAGATGGAAGATGAAAGGCCAAGCAGAACTAATCCAAATCCTGACAAATTTCATCTATCTTGAATCAGATAGAAAGACAAAGCCAACATAAAAAGAAAGAGTTCATAAAAATGTTGAATTTTATATACGTTAATTCAAAAAGGTATACACATTTTTGTTATAAGTCGGAAATTGATTTCTGAGACTAAATTGTAAACTACATAAACTTATCTTTAACAGAAAAAGTTAGAAAAATGTATTTTAATAACAATTAATATGTTCTAAGGCAATACGTCTAGTAAAAATTGCATTTCTATGTACGTTGATTCAAGAAAATATGAAGGAAGTCAAATGTCATAATAGAACAAGGATGAAAGACCATGCATAACTAATCCAAATCCTAAGAAATTTCATCTATCTTGAATAAAATATAAAGACAAATCCAACACAAGAAGAAAGAGTTCATAAGAATGTTGAATTTTATACATGTTAACTCAAAAAAGTCTACACACTTCGTTATAAGTCGGAAATTGATTTCTGAGGTTAAATTGTAAACAAAAGAAACTCATCTTTAACATAAAAGTTTGAAAAATGTATTGTAATAAGAATTAATATGTTCTAAGGCAATACATCTAGTAAAAATTGCATTTCTATGTACGTTGATTCAAGAAAATATGAAGGAAGTCAAATTTCACAATAGATGAAGGTTGAAATACCAAGCAGAACTAATCCAAATCCTGACAAATTTAATCTATCTTGAATCAGATAGAAAGACAAAGCCAACAGAAAAAGAAAGAGTTCATAAAAATGTTTAATTTTATATACGTTAACTCAAAAAAGTCTACACACTTCGTTATAAGTCGGAAATCGATTTCTGAGACTAAATTGTAAACTAGATAAACTCATCTTTAACAGAAAAAGTTTGAAAAATGTATTGTAATTACAATTAATATGTTCTAAGGCAATACGTCTAGTAAAATAGCATTTTTATGTACGTTGATTCAAGAAAATATCAAGGAAGTCAAATTTCACAATAGAAGAAAGATGAAAGGCCATGCTGAACTAATCCAAATCCTAACAAATTTCATCTATCTTGAATCAAATAGAAAGACAAAGCCAACATAAAAAGAAGGAGTTCATAAAAATGTTGAATTTTATATACGTTAACTCAAAAAAGTCTTTACATTTCGTTATAAGTCGGAAATTGATTTCTGAGACTAAATTGTAAACTAGATTAAACATATTTTTCATTTTCTTGAATTCCTGGTCATAGAGGAGGGGTATTATGAGGAGAGAGAAAATCTGGCGATTTTCCTAGGGTTTTGTGCGTTTTTCAATTTTCTTCTTCAATTATTGTTTAATCTTCGAATTAATGATGACTGAGAAAACTCTGGTACGTATTACGAATGGATCACCAACTCCAACCTTTGCGGAAAAAGTGAAGGTACGTCAAACATTACAGCTTACGGCTGTTGATGTTAGTAGTCTGCCAAATCCCACGTTAATTAATAGAGAACCATCTTTGGTAATCCCTACCGATTTTTACCTGGAAGGTTGTAAGCTTTTTTTTTTTGCTAGGTCAAAATGGTTTATTAAAGGAAAAAAATGTAATTACAGAATTACAAAGTGGGAGGCTCAAGGCCTCCCCACCCCCATAAACCAAAGGGGAGAAAAAATAACATCAAAAAATTACTAGAAACTCATAAAATAAGCTCATAAACTCAAATAACAAACAAAAAAGGAGAAAAATAGGAACTTAACATCGTTTGCGCCCCTTTCCCACCTTAAAATTCTTCTTCTTAGGTTGAAGACCAGCAAGGATTTCCGCCAAAACATCAGGGTCTCCATAAAACTCATTATATTCATCATCATAAATATCATCATATTCATCTTCATCCGAAGCATAATTACCACCAGGAACAAGCTTAATAGGAGTTTGAGGTTTTTTCTTCTGTCTTTTTTCTTTAATGCCTACCTCTGCAAGCTCCTCTTCATTGAGAATATTTTCCGTCCTTTGTTGCCTTATAGCTTCCAATCTATCAAGAAAAGCTTTCTTCTTTTCTGCATCAACAGTTTCAGTTGAACTCTCAACTAAATCTGTAGCCTTTGAAACATTGCTATTCTTGTTTTTATTGTGATCACTAATCGTACCCCATTCAGTAGAATTTTTAACTTCAGCTGCCATATTAGCAGCAAGCAATTCAGCCTCTTCCTCATCTAAATCTTCAACAATTCTTTGTTGAACTTCCTCCAAATTAGCACCCTCAACATCATCTCTAAAACCCAATTCTGAACTTAACACTTCATATGTATTTTTCCTAACTTTTTCAGAAGATTCAAGTAAAGCATCAGTTAGAGGCGTAAAAGAAATTTTTTTACCTTTCACTGGCGTCCAATTCTCATTAGATGCCTTAGTAAACGTAATAGGGTTGGAAACTGACTCGTTTTCCAAATCAGACTTGGAAACTGACTTCTTGTTGGTCACGGACTTGTGAACCTCAGAGTTTTGCAAAGTCACGGACTTTTCTTCCAAAATATCCCCAGGAGTATTTTCCAAAGTAGACACGGTTTCAGAATTTTGCTTGGACTTAGTTGTACCAATCTTGTTCCCGGACATACCAGCTTCAACAGGCTTAGTCACAGCTCCTTTACGTGCAGCAATAGCTTCCTTAGCTGTAATTACGCTTTTGCACTTGATTAACCTGAATTGAGCCTCATGGAATTCTTTTGAAGAAATAGCAAGCTCATTCTCCAACTGTTCAGTGCTAGATTGAACGGTAGCCTCAATTCTGTTATCATTAGTAACTCCAATAGTACTTGAATCTGAAGCACAAAGTATAGTTTCCTGATTTGCAGCCTGTGCTTCTCAAAATCTTGTTCAATTTTATTAGTATGTTTCCCTTTGTTCCCATCAAGTTTAGTCGACTTCTTCTTGCATTCAGCATCCGCATGACCAATAATATTACACTTTGAACAGAACTTTGGATATTTTTGAATATCAATATATTGCCAAAACTCTTTTCCACCTGAGGTTATATGAATTCTCTCTGGAATATGCTTAGCAAAATCAATATCTATTAAAACTGAAGCATAAAAACCATAATCAAGTTGTAAAGTTTTTTCATCCACCACAATTGGATTACCTAGAATCTTACCAATTGAAAGCAAAGACTTTTCAGTCCAAAGCTCAACCGGTAAATCTGGAAACATAACCCAAACAGAAGCATGTGAAGAACACGAAAGCATAACTATGAAGAAACCTTTATCCATTGGAAGAAATTTAATCCGTTCAAGGTTCCATTGATCTAAAAGTTGTGTCTTAACTTCAGAAAACTTCAAACCCGTGAAGTCTAATATAGCAATAAAACTATGTTGAAATCTGATGCAACCCTGTTGAAACAAATCCAAAGGGATTTCTAACGCAGGTTCACCTTCTTTAAGAGTTGGATTAGGTAACTTGGAAAAGATCAACAGATGTTGGAATTAGGGTTTTCTTTCCTTTGAGAATATCAGCAAAAGAACCATGACTATCATTAGGATTTTTAATCCCTGATGTTGTAGGGATTGATGATTCAATCATCACAAACCAACCATAGCTGTTTTAGATGATCAAAACGTGAGAAAAATCAAAACCTAGGCGTGAAAAAAAGTTGGAAAAGAAAATCTCCTTTTAGAGAAAAAAACGGACATAACTTCTCTCTTGAAAAGGTATTAGGAAGGTTGTAAGCCTTTTGAGTTTAGCTTTATTGCAAGACTCAACTTCACGGGTTTGAAGTTTTTGGAGGTGAAGAACAATTTAGTTACTCAATGGCAGATAAACCCTAACTCGGTTAGGTTTATGTCTATGAGTAAGGGTTTCTTTGTAGTTATGTTGCGTGATGAGCAAACAAAAGCCAGAATCCGTAACAGGAAATGGTTTGTTAATCAACAAGAGCTACGTTTGATGGATTGGTACCCTGGTTTCGATCCTGAAAGACAAAATACTTCCCATGCACCTGTTTGGGTTCATCTCCCGGGTCTTCATGCAGAGTTATGGACTGAGAGATCTTTGTTATCCATTGGGAAAGCAGTTGGTAATCCGATTGTAGTTGATCAAAGAACATTGAATCTGGAGTTTGGAAGCTATGCATCAGTGCTGTTGATGTAGATTTTGCAAAACACATTCCTGACAGAATTCTACTAACAGCTGGTGGGAGAACTTTCTGGCAATATGTGGAGATACCTAAGCATCCAAAATTCTGTTTGCATTGTAACATTATTGGACACAATGAGAGTGAGGTGGAGGAAACCAAAGTCTGATGAATCTGTTAAGGAGACGGAGGATACTCAAGACTGGCAGGCAGCTAAAGGTAAGAAGCGATCACGCAATCGTAAGAAGAATAACAATCAAGAAGGTACTAGTGGTGTTGACAAGTCAGGCGATGCAAACACTGGTGCGGGGGAAACTGTTAATGTGCCTGGTGCGGGTAAAGATATTAATATACTGTTGTGTTGGGGAGAATGCTGCTGGTAAGGAGGATACTAGTCAGCTTGAAGAGGTGCTGGCTGCTTCTGAAGCTCAGCTTCGTGCAGCGTCTGACGCTGTTGAGACAGCTAAACAGGCGCTTGCTGCGAAAAGCATTAGCTAACATATTGATGGTAGATGAAACCACAATTGCAGCTAAGTCAGGAAAGAGTGATGAATTGGCGAGAACTAATCACTCTAGTACTGATAGGAACCAGGCCAACTCTTCTACTCCCTTTATACCTATTCAAGACGCAGTGGTTCATAGTATTGCGAGACACCTACCTGCAATGCTTTGACGGATAATACTGTGGTTATCTCCCGAATAAATTTGATGTTTTGACAGCTGAGTTGGGGCTAGACAACACAGTGCAACAATCTAATCAGGAGGAGGAGAGTTCGGATGAGGAACTCACGCCAGAGAAAGCATCAGCAGGTGTCAAGGGAGCCAAATGGTCCGAGATTCCAGTTGAGAAAGTTGTGCCTAAGCAAACTAGGAAGCCTGGTCGTGTGCCAATTCAGACTAGTTCGCAACAAAGTACTCACAAAGTTATACTCAAAACAAATCTCCAGAATCCAAGTCTGACTCGGACTCTGAGGTTAATGATTTGGGAATCAGAGTTAGCAAAGGTTTCTCTCCAGTTATTGAAAAAGGTTCCGACTAAGAATCCTAAGATATCTTCTAAACCAAAAAAGACAGTTTCCTAATGCGAGTTCTCTTTTGGAATGTCAATGGAGTGTCGAAGGTGGAGGCTGGTTTGAAGTTACGTGAGTTAGTTAAGGAGTTTAAGCCGGTTCTTATGTGTATTGCTGAGCCGAAAATCCCTTATTCAGATGGTGTTATGTTACGGCTTAATTTAGCTGGTTTTGTTAAGAAGGAAGTTCATAATTCTACTTCAAGTTCTATTGGTAATCTTTGGATTCTTTGGAGTGAAGATATTGAAGAGCCAGTGGTGTTAAATATGACTAGGCAGGCTATTACGGTGAAGACAGAAGGAGTCTTTATTTCTTGTGTTCATGCTAGTTATATCCAAGTTTTTAGAAGGAGATTATGGAGTCAACTTTCTGTGGTGGATTCTACTACTCCTTGGTTGGTAATTGGAGATTTTAACTGTGTTCTTCGCAATGATGAGAAGAAGGGTGGTAGAGATGTTCTTACTTCTAGTATTAATGAATTCAGTGACTGGATGGAAGAGAGGTCTTTTGAGGCAGATTCTTTGGGTTCAAGTTCACTTGGACTAATGGCCAATCGGGGGTGGAAGAATTATTAGCAAGTTGGATCGTGCTATTATTAATGAACCTTGGTTAACTAAATTTTCGAATTGGCGGTGTAAAGCTCTTCCTAGGGAAGTTTCCGATCATTCGACTCTTATTGGTTATCCTTTTGTTGCTTCTAGGCCGAGACGTGCTCCTTTCAGAATTCAGAAAATGTGGTTTACGCATCCTGATTTTTTGAGAATGGTTGAGACTTCTTGGAATGCTCCGGTGTATGGTAATCCGATTTTATTTTTCCTTTCAAGCTGAAGAGATTGAAGGTAGCTATGAAGTTGTGGAATCAACAGGTGTTTGGTAATGTGAATGCAAGACTCAAACAGGCTCAATTGAAGTTTGAAGTGGCTAGTAGGAATTCGGATGAGACCCTTTGACATTTCTAAGCAGAATGAGATGAAGGATGCGCTTGTGGCTGTTCAGGAGGTGCGTATGCAGCAGCATATTATGTTGAAGCAAAAATCTCGCAACAAATGGATCTTGGAGGGTTCTAGCAATACTTCATATTTCCATAGTACTATTAATACTCGTAGAAGTGTCAATACAATTTCGGAGTTGGTGACAGATGATGGGTCCCTTATCATTGATCCGGACCAATTAAGAGACCATGTTGTTTCTTATTATGAGAGTAAATTTAATGGAGTAGATACGCAGATTGAGGATAGTTTTTTGAGTATGAACATAATTCTATTTCTCTTGAGGAAAGACATATGTTGGATTCTATTCCTTCTTTGGAGGAAATTAAGGTGGCGGTGTTTGATTTGGGTGCGGATAGTGCTCCAGGTCCGGATGGTTTCTCGGGGTGTTTTTATAGACATTGTTGGGATTTAATTCATCAAGACCTAGCTAAGGCTATTATTTTTTGCTGGAACAACAAAACTATTCCTAATGGGGCTAATTCTAGTCTCATTCTTTTGCTTGCTAAGGTAAGAGGTGCGGATAGCCTGAAGAAATATAGACCAATTGGTCTAAGTAATTTTTTCAAAAAAATTCAAAATTTTTACCAAAATTTTAGCAACCAGACTTGGAAAAGTCTTAGATAATTTGGTTTCAGAGGAACAAGTGGCTTTTATGAAGGGGAGAAATATTCATGGAAATATTAGTTTGGCGTCTGAATTGGTTAATGAGCTGCACGTTAAAAGAAAGGATGGCAACTTAGGTCTCAAACTTGATATTTCTCAAGCTTTTGATACAATAAGTTGGACTTTCGTATTGGAGGTGTTTCGTAGATATGGTTTCTCATAGGATTGGTGTACTTGGATTCACAATATTCTGAAGTCTGCCAGGATTTATATTCTTCTTAATGGGGGTCCGGAGGGTTTTTTCAAGATTAATAGAGGTTTGCGTCAAGGGGATCCACTTTCTCCTCTTATATTTGTTTTGATAGAGGATGTTCTAAGTAGGAACATTACTAAACTCTTTCAAAATAAGTGTATGACTCATATGGTGAAGCATAATGGTATTGCTCCAACTCATTTATTTTTTGCTGATGATATTATGATCTTTTGCAAGGGTAATATGATGAGTCTAACAAACTTAGTGAAGCTCCTGGATGATTATCAACAAGCTTCTAGTCAGCGAGTTTGCAGGGAGAAGAGCAAAATTTATTTTGGAGGTGGGTCTTTGCATAGGAGGCAGTCTATTGTAGACTTCTTAGGCATGGGAGTGACTTATTTCCCGGATAGATATTTGGGGGTTAAGGTGATGCCTGGAGTGGTGAAGTATAGCCATATTAGTAACGTGGTGGATAAACTGAAGGACCAGCTTTCGGTTTACAAAGGTAAGATGCTTTCCTTTCAGGATCGTGTGGTACTTGTTAAAACCGTCCTTTCAAGTTATGCGATTCATAACATGGCTGTGTATAAATGGCCTGTTAAATTTGTTAAACAATGTGAACGTGTGATTCGTAATTTTATTTGGTCGGGAGATTCAAACTTGGCTAAAGCTTTTGTGGTTGGTTATGACAAGATCTGCAGTCCGGTGCGGGAAGGGGGTCAAGGCTAACTAGCCTAAGCAACATGAACAAGGAACTGATTATGAAGTTGTGGTGGAGTATTAAAGCTTCTACGAAGAAATGGGCTAGATTTATGGATTCGAAATTCACTTGTAGAGATGGTCGGCTGAAGTTGGCTGGAGTTAAATCTTCAATTCTTCCTGGGATTCGTTGGGTGCACACTGAAGTTATGCGCAATACTAAATCTTTAATTGGTGACGGTAGAGCAACTTCACTATTTTATGATGTTTGGTACGGGTCTGAAGCTTTGGCAGATATTTTGCAGCGAACTGACCTTGACAGAAATGCAAGGGTTAGTGATATCATTGTGCAGGATCAATGGCAGCTGGAAGGAGTTCATATGCACGACCTCGTCAATGCTGGTGTGGTTCTGGAGAACTTGCCAAGGAGGCACACAGGCAGTGATAGGAAGATATGGATGCCGGACCTTAAAGGTTTATTCTCTGTTAAGTCTGCAAGGGAGCTGGTGAGGACGAGATATCCGGTGCTGGAGGAAGCAAACCTGTTATGGAAGAGTGTTGTGCACCCTTCTCTGGCAACGCAAAATTGGAAGTTTGTCAGGGGAGCTTGTGCAACTCTGGATAAAGTAAAGAGTAGGTTCAAGATAGCTCTTCCGTCGAGGTGCAGTGTGTGCCAGATTGAGGAGGAGTCTTTGGAACATGTTCTTTGGAGCTGTAGTGTTGCGTAGAGGTGTCAAACAGGCCGGCCTGGCCTGGCCTAGCCTGGGCCTGCAGCCTGGCCGGGGTCAGCCTGTCAATAAAGCTGGCCAGGACAAGCCTGGCCTGGATCCTATTAAATGAGCCCAGCCTGAGCCAGAGCCAGAGCCAGACCTGTTTTAATTTTGGCCGGTCCAGGCCTGGCCAGGCTAGCCAGTTAAAGTATGACCTCTTTCTTTTCAAAAAATATATCCATAGTGTTTCGAACTCATTACCTCGTGCTCATATATCAATGACCCAAACCAGTTGGGCAGCGTTTTATTTATGTCTAATTTGTCAATTGATATATTATATCAAATCAATTTACATATCGTAAGGTCAAACAATCCATTATTTATTTAAGGCAGGCGGGAAATTAGGAAACTCTTTAATGTATGGTTGCTATAAGCTGACAAAGACGTTGGCAACTTGGCATATTTAAAGGTCAATATATCAGGAATTTCCAATTTTATTAGGACAATTAATAGAAAATAAATGGAAGGAAACAACTAAATAATGAAATATTTATCGAGCATAGAAAGGAAACAACTAAATAAGAGATAAATTTATTAATGAAATATTTATTAAGTATATAGAAAGAAAAATGAATTAATTTATTGACGAAAATTACTTACCGAAAAAAAAGGAATTCATAAAGTCTAATAAATTTGTTTACATAATAAATCACATAGCGTGTACAAAATAAAATTTCAAAATATATAGGTGAGAACTTCATCACTACATTAAGTCTTTAACGGGATAATTACTATTAATTACCTTAATTTTAGTTTGAATTAGAATTGATAACGAGTTAATTAGTTAGGTGACTCCCTTGTTTTTCCAATTGACCTCACGCTAATTAAGGAAAAATAACGGTAATAGAATCTTAATTATAATGGAATAAAATCTCATAATGAAATTATTATCAGTTGATTAGGTTGATAAATGGTTTCCAAAACAAAAAAGATGATAATTACCTACAAATAATTCTGAATGTGTACTTAAACATATAAAGACGTGTGGATTAGTTGGTTTAAGGTGCTTCTCATTTTCGGAGGGTAGATCACGTGATCGAAACTCAACACATTTGAATTTTTTTGATCGACTAAAACTAATAGGCAGGCTTTCCAGGCCTAGCCTGGCAGGCTTGTACTGGGCCGGACTTTAACAGTCCAGGCCATGACAGGCTAAAAGGCCAAAAACTTAAGCCCGGCCAGGGCCAGTCACAGGCCACAGGCAGGTAAGGGCCTGATTTATTACGGATCGGGCCAGTCCAGATCCTGGCTGGCCTGGCCTGTTTGACACCTCTAGTGTTGCGAAACGTGCTTGGCAATGGCTGGAAGATATTTTCCATATTATTCCTCATTATAACTTGCTTGCTGCTAACAAGGAAGTGAAAGGGCGTAGTAGAATGGTTAAAGACCTGTGGTTAGTCTCAATCTTGGTGCTGCATTCGGAGTTGTGGTACCAAAGGAATAAGATGGTTTATGAAAAGAAGAAGCCTTGCTGGACTTTGTTCAAAAAACGTGTGTTTAACCTCATTCATGAGTACTCGGCTAGAATGACAGGATGTATGTTCAAAGTGGTAGAAGATCTTGAGATTCTGAATTTTTTCAGAGTTGAATGCCGTAGGGTGAAGATGTTAGAGCCTGTTGAGTGTTTTTGGCAACCTCCTATGCAAAATCAGCTCTTGCTGTGCTGTGACGGTGCCTCTAGAGGCAATCCAGGGGTGGCGGGAGCTGGTGTGGTGGCGAGAAATTCGACCTGTGAAGTGGTTGGGGCGATGTGTGTTGGTCTTGGTATTATTTCCAATTATATGGCGGAATTGTATAGCATTCTGATTGGTTTAGAATGGGAAGTTCAATGGGGATACCGTGATGTTCTAGTGCAGACTGATTCATCAAGTGTCATAACAGCTTTGGAAGGGGATTCTATTCCTTGGTTTGCTAGACAGAGATGGTGTGATGTTAATGGCATGTTTGATTCTATAAATTTTGTGCACACGTACTGTGAAGCCAATTTCGCAGCTGACAAGATGGCGAAGACTGGTTGCTTTTTAGATTATTGAGTGAGACTCACTTTTGTTGGTCGTCCTGATTTGTTAAAGTCAATAGAATTCCCATATGTTTCCTATTTTCGATTTAAATAGTATTTTGAGTTTTTGGGGTTGCTGTGACCTCTTTTCTCATGTACTATCTTGTAAATAACTCTTTTCTTTAATACAATTTTTTGACTTATCAAAAAAAAGAAAAAAATGTAAAATAGATAAACTCATCTTTAACAGAAAAAGTTTGAAAAATGTATTGTAATTACAATTAATATGTCCTAAGGAAATACGTCAAGTAAAGATTGCATTTCTATGTACGTTGATTCAAGAAAATATGAAGGAAGTCAAATTTCACAATAGAACAAGGATGAAAGACCATGCAGAACTAATCCAAATCCTAACAAATTTCATCTATCTTGAATCAAATAGAAAGACAAAGCCAACACAAGAAGAAAGAGTTCATAAAAATGTTGAATTTTATATATGTTAACTGAAAAAAGTCTCCACACTTCGTTATAAGTCGGAAATTGATTTCTGAGACTAAATTGTAAACTAGATAAATTCATCTTTAACAGAAAAGTTTGAAAAATATATTGTAATTACAATTAATATGTTCTAAGGTAATACCTCTAATAAAAATTTCATTTTTATGTACGTTGATTCAAGAAAATATCAAGGAAGTCAAATTTCACAATAGAAGAAGGTTGAAAGACCAAGCAGAACTAATCCAAATCCTAACAAATTTCATCTATCTTGAATCAGATAGAAAGACAAACCAACACAAAAGGAAAGAGTTCATAAAAATGTAAAAAATTTTATATATGTTAACTGAAAAAAGTCTACACACTTCGTTATAAGTCGGAAGTTGATTTATGAGACTAAATTGTAAACTAGATAAATTCTTCTTTAACAGAAAAATTTGAAAAATATATTGTAATTACAATTAATATGTTCTAAGGCAATACATCTAGTAAAAATTGCATTTGTATGTACGTTGATTCAAGAAAATATCAAGGAAGTCAAATTTCAGAATAGAAGAAAGATGAAAGGCCATGCAGAACTAATCCAAATCCTAACAAATTTCATCTATCTTGAATCAAATAGAAACACAAAGCCAACATAAAAAGAAAGAGTTCATAAAAATATTGAATTTTATATACGTTAACTCAAAAAAGTCTACACATTTCGTTATAAGTCGGAAGTTGATTTCTGAGACTAAATTGTAAACTAGATAAACTGATCTTTAACAGAAAAAGTTTGAAAAATGTATTGTAATTACAATTAGTATGTTCTAAGGCAACACGTCTAGTAAAAAATTGCATTTCTATGTACGTTGATTCAAGAAAATATGAAGGAAGTCAAATTTCATAATAGAAGAAAGATGAAAGTCCATGCAGAACTAATCCAAATCCTAACAAATTTCATCTATCTTGAATCAAATAGAAAGACAAAGCCAACATAAAAAGAAAGAGTTCATAAAAATGTTGAATTTTATATACGTTAACTCAAAAAATCTACACATTTCGTTATAAGTCGGAGATTGATTTCTGAGAATAAATTGTAAACTAGATAAACTCATCTTTAACAGAAAAAGTTTGAAAAATGTATTGTAATTACAATTAATATGTTCTAAGGCAATACGTCTAGTAAAAATTGCAATTCTATGTACGTTGATTCAAGAAAATATGAAGGAAGTCAAATTTCACAATAGAAAAGATGAAAGACCATGCAGAACTAATCCAAATCCTAACAAATTTCATCTATCTTGAATCAAATAGAAAGACAAAGCCAACATAAAAAAAGAGTTCATAAAAATGTTGAATTTTATACGTTAACTCAAAAAGTCTACACATTTCGTTATAAGTCGAAATTGATTTCTGAGACTAAATTGTAAACTAGATAAACTCATCTTTAACAGAAAAAGTTTGAAAAATGTATTGTAAACAATTAATATGTTCTAAGGCAATACGTCTAGTAAAAATTGCATTTCTATGTACGTTGATTCAAGAAAATATGAAGGAAGTCAAATTTCACAATAGAAGAAGGATGAAAGACCATGCAGAACTAATCCAAATCCTAACAAATTTCATCTATCTTGAATCAAAGAAACAAAGCAACACAAAGAAAGAGTTCATAAAATGTTGAATTTATATACGTTAACTCAAAAAAGTCTACACACTTCGTTATAAGTCGGAAATTGATTTCTGAGACTAAATTGTAAACTAGATAAACTCATCTTAACAGAAAAAGTTTGAAAAATGTATGTAATTACAATTAATATGTTCTAAGGCAATACGTCTAGTAAAAATTGCATTTCTATGTACGTTGATTCAAGAAAATATGAAGGAAGTCAAATTTCACAATAGAAAAGGATGAAAGACCATGCAAACTAATCCAAATCCTAACAATTTCATCTATCTTGAATCAAATAGAAAGAAAAGCCAACACAAAAAGAAAGAGTTCATAAAAATGTTGAATTTATATACGTTAACTCAAAAAGTCTACACACTTCGTTATAAGTCGGAAATTGATTTCTGAGACTAAATTGTAAACTAGATAAACTCATCTTTAACAGAAAAGTTTGAAAATGTATTGTAATTACAATTAATATGTTCTAAGGCAAACGTCTAGTAAAAATTGCATTGTTGATTCAAGAAAATATGAAGGAAGTCAAATTTCACAATAGAAGAAGGATGAAAGACCATGCAGAACTAATCCAAATCCTAACAAATTTCATCTATCTTGAATCAAATAGAAAGACAAAGCCAACACAAAAAGAAAGAGTTCATAAAATGTTGAATTTAATACGTTAACTCAAAAAGTCTACACATTTCGTTATAAGTCGAAATTGATTTCTGAGACTAAATTGTAAACTAGATAAACTCATCTTAACAGAAAAAGTTTGAAAATGTATTGTAATTACAATTAATATGTTCTAAGGCAATATCTAGTAAAATTGCATTTCTATGTACGTTGATTCAAGAAAATATGAAGGAAGTCAAATTTCACAATAGAAGAAGGATGAAAGACCATGCAGAACTAATCCAAATCCTAACAAATTTCATCTATCTTGAATCAAATAGAAAGACAAGCCAACACAAAAGAAAGAGTTCATAAAAATGTTGAATTTAATACGTTAACTCAAAAAGTCTACACATTCGTTATAAGTCGGAAATTGATTTCTGAGACTAAATTGTAAACTAGATAAACTCATCTTTAACAGAAAAAGTTTGAAAAATGTATTGTAATTACAATTAATATGTTCTAAGGCAATACGTCTAGTAAAATTGCATTTCTATGTACGTTGATTCAAGAAAATATGAAGGAAGTCAAATTTCACAATAGAAGAAGGATGAAAACCATGCAAACTAATCCAAATCCTAACAAATTTCATCTATCTTGAATCAAATAGAAAGACAAAGCCAACACAAAAAGAAAGAGTTCATAAAAATGTTGAATTTATATACGTTAACTCAAAAAAGTCTACACATTTCGTTATAAGTCGGAAATTGATTTCTGAGACTAAATTGTAAACTAGATAAACTCATCTTTAAAAAAGTTTGAAAAATGTATTGTAATTACAATTAATATGTTCTAAGGCAATACGTCTAGTAAAAATTGCATTTCTATGTACGTTGATTCAAGAAAATAAGGAAGTCAAATTTCACAATAGAAGAAGGATGAAAGACCATGCAGAACTAATCCAAATCCTAACAAATTTCATCTATCTTGAATCAAATAGAAAGACAAAGCCAACACAAAAAGAAAGAGTTCATAAAAATGTTGAATTTATATACGTTAACTCAAAAAGTCTACACATTTCGTTATAAGTCGGAAATTGATTTCTGAGACTAAATTGTAAACTAGATAAACTCATCTTTAACAAAAAGTTTGAAAAATATTGTAATTACAATTAATGTTCTAAGGCAATACGTCTAGTAAAAATTGCATTTCTATGTACGTTGATTCAAGAAAATATGAAGGAAGTCAAATTTCACAATAGAAAAGGATGAAAGACCATGCAAACTAATCCAAATCCTAACAATTTCATCTATCTTGAATCAAATAGAAAGACAAAGCCAACACAAAAGAAAGAGTTCATAAAAATGTTGAATTTAATATACGTTAACTCAAAAATCTACACACTTCGTTATAAGTCAAATTGATTTCTGAGACTAAATTGTAAACTAGATAAACTCATCTTTAACAGAAAAGTTTGAAAAATGTATTGTAATTACAATTAATATGTTCTAAGGCAATACGTCTAGTAAAAATTGCATTTCTATGTACGTTGATTCAAGAAAATATGAAGGATCAAATTTCACAATAGAAGAAGGATGAAAGACCATGCAAACTAATCCAAATCCTAACAAATTTCATCTATCTTGAATCAAATAGAAAGACAAACCAACACAAAAGAAAGAGTTCATAAAAATGTTGAATTTATATACGTTAACTCAAAAAAGTCTACACATTTCGTTATAAGTCGAAATTGATTTCTGAGACTAAATTGTAAACTAGATAAACTCATCTTTAACAGAAAAAGTTTGAAAAGTATTGTAATTACAATTAATATGTTCTAAGGCAATACGTCTAGTAAAATTGCATTTCTATGTACGTTGATTCAAGAAAATATGAAGGAAGTCAAATTTCACAATAGAAGAAGAAAGAAAGACCATGCAGAACTAATCCAAATCCTAACAAATTTCATCTATCTTGAATCAAATAGAAAGACAAAGCCAACACAAAAAAAAGAGTTCATAAAAATGTTGAATTTATATACGTTAACTCAAAAAGTCTACACATTCGTTATAAGTCGAAATTGATTTCTGAGACTAAATTGTAAACTAGATAAACTCATCTTAACAGAAAAAGTTTGAAAAATGTATAATTACAATTAATATGTTCTAAGGCAATACGTCTAGTAAAATTGCATTTCTATGTACGTTGATTCAAGAAAATATGAAGGAAGTCAAATTTCACAATAGAAAAGGATGAAAGACCATGCAAACTAATCCAAATCCTAATTTCATCTATCTTGAATCAAATAGAAAGACAAAGCCAACACAAAAAGAAAGAGTTCATAAAATGTTTAATTTAATACGTTAACTCAAAAAAGTCTACACACTTCGTTATAAGTCGGAAATTGATTTCTGAGACTAAATTATAAACTAGATAAACTCATCTTTAACAAAAAAGTTTGAAAATGTATTGTAATTACAATTAATGTTCTAAGGCAATACGTCTAGTAAAAATTGCATTTCTATGTACGTTGATTCAAGAAAATATGAAGGAAGTCAAATTTCACAATAGAAGAAGGATGAAAGACCATGCAAACTAATCCAAATCCTAACAAATTTCATCTATCTTGAATCAAATAGAAAGACAAGCCAACACAAAAAGAAAGAGTTCATAAAATGTTGAATTTATATACGTTAACTCAAAAAGTCTACACACTTCGTTATAATCGGAAATTGATTTCTGAGACTAAATTGTAAACTATAAACTCATCTTTAACAGAAAAAGTTTGAAAAATGTATTGTAATTACAATTAATATGTTCTAAGGCAATACGTCTAGTAAAATTGCATTTCTATGTACGTTGATTCAAGAAAATATGAAGGAAGTCAAATTTCACAATAGAAGAAGATGAAAACCATGCAAACTAATCCAAATCCTAACAAATTTCATCTATCTTGAATCAAATAGAAAGACAAAGCCAACACAAAAGAAAGAGTTCATAAAAATGTTGAATTTATATACGTTAACTCAAAAATCTACACACTTCGTTATAAGTCGGAAATTGATTTCTGAGACTAAATTGTAAACTAGATAAACTCATCTTAACAGAAAAAGTTTGAAAATGTATTGTAATTACAATTAATATGTTCTAAGGCAATACGTCTAGTAAAAATTGCATTTCTATGTACGTTGATTCAAGAAATATGAAGGAAGTCAAATTTCACAATAGAAGGATGAAAGACCATGCAAACTAATCCAAATCCTAACAAATTTCATCTATCTTGAATCAAATAGAAAGACAAAGCCAACACAAAAAAAGAGTTCATAAAAATGTTGAATTTAATATACGTTAACTCAAAAAGTCTACACATTCGTTATAAGTCGGAAATTGATTTCTGAGACTAAATTGTAAACTAGATAAACTCATCTTTAACAAAAAAGTTTGAAAAATATTGTAATTACAATTAATATGTTCTAAGGCAATACGTCTAGTAAAAATTGCATTTCTATGTACGTTGATTCAAGAAAATATGAAGGAAGTCAAATTTCACAATAGAAGAAGGATGAAGACCATGCATAACTAATCCAAATCCTAACAAATTTCATCTATCTTGAATCAAATAGAAAGACAAGCCAACACAAAAAGAAAGAGTTCATAAAAATGTTGAATTTATATACGTTAACTCAAAAAGTCTACACATTCGTTATAAGTCGGAAATTGATTTCTGAGACTAAATTGTAAACTAGATAAACTCATCTTTAACAGAAAAGTTTGAAAAATGTATTGTAATTACAATTAATATGTTCTAAGGCAATACGTCTAGTAAAAATTGCATTTCTATGTACGTTGATTCAAGAAAATATGAAGGAAGTCAAATTTCACAATAGAAGAAAGATGAAAACCATGCAAACTAACTAATCCAAATCCTAACAATTTCATCTATCTTGAATCAAATAAAGACAAAGCCAACAAAAAAAAGAGTTCATAAAATGTTGAATTTATATACGTTAACTCAAAAAGTCCACACTTCGTTATAAGTCGGAAATTGATTTCTGAGACTAAATTGTAAACATAAACTCATCTTTAACAAAAAAAGTTTGAAAAATGTATTGTAATTACAATTAATATGTTCTAAGGCAATACGTCTAGTAAAAATTGCATTTCTATGTACGTTGATTCAAGAAAATATGAAGGAAGTCAAATTTCACAATAGAAGAAGATGAAAACCATGCAAACTAATCCAAATCCTAACAAATTTCATCTATCTTGAATCAAATAGAAAGACAAAGCCAACACAAAAAGAAAGAGTTCATAAAATGTTGAATTTATATACGTTAACTCAAAAAAGTCTACACACTTCGTTATAAGTCGGAAATTGATTTCTGAGACTAAATTGTAAACTAGATAAACTCATCTTTAACAGAAAAAGTTTGAAAAATGTATAATTACAATTAATATGTTCTAAGGCAATACGTCTAGTAAAAATTGCATTTCTATGTACGTTGATTCAAGAAAATATGAAGGAAGTCAAATTTCACAATAGAAAAGGATGAAAGACCATGCAAACTAATCCAAATCCTAAATTTCATCTATCTTGAATCAAATAGAAAGACAAGCCAACACAAAAGAAAGAGTTCATAAAAATGTTTAATTTAATATACGTTAACTCAAAAAGTCTACACACTTCGTTATAAGTCGGAAATTGATTTCTGAGACTAAATTGTAAACTAGATAAACTCATCTTTAACAAAAAAGTTTGAAAATATTGTAATTACAATTAATATGTTCTAAGGCAATACGTCTAGTAAAAATTGCATTTCTATGTACGTTGATTCAAGAAAAATGAAGGAAGTCAAATTTCACAATAGAAGAAGGATGAAAGACCATGCAAACTAATCCAAATCCTAACAAATTTCATCTATCTTGAATCAAATAGAAAGACAAAGCCAACACAAAAAGAAAGAGTTCATAAAAATGTTGAATTTAATATACGTTAACTCAAAAAGTCTACACATTCGTTATAATCGGAAATTGATTTCTGAGACTAAATTGTAAACTAGATAAACTCATCTTTAACAGAAAAAGTTTGAAAAATGTATTGTAATTACAATTAATATGTTCTAAGGCAATACGTCTAGTAAAAATTGCATTTCTATGTACGTTGATTCAAGAAAATATGAAGGAAGTCAAATTTCACAATAGAAGAAGATGAAACCATGCAAACTAATCCAAATCCTAACAAATTTCATCTATCTTGAATCAAATAGAAACAAAGCCAACACAAAAAGAAGAGTTCATAAAAATGTTGAATTTATATACGTTAACTCAAAAAAGTCTACACACTTCGTTATAATCGAAATTGATTTCTGAGACTAAATTGTAAACTAGATAAACTCATCTTTAACAGAAAAAGTTTGAAAAATGTATAGTAATTACAATTAATATGTTTTAAGGCAATACGACTAGTAAAAATTGCATTTCTATGTACGTTGATTCAAGAAAATATGAAGGAAAACAAATTTCACAACAGAAGAAAGATGAAAAACCATGCAAAACTAATCCAAATCCTAACAAATTTCATCTATCTTGAATCAAATAGAAAGAAAAAGCCAACACAAAAAGAAAGAGTTTATAAAAATATTGAATTTAATATACGTTAACTCAAAAAAGTCTACACACTTCGTTATAAGTCGGAAATTGATTTCTGAGACTAAATTGTAAACTAGATAAACTCATATTTAACAGAAAAAGTTTGAAAAATATATTGTAATTACAATTAATATGTTCTAAGGCAATACGTCTAGTAAAATTTGCATTTCTATGTACGTTGGTTCAAGAAAATATTAAGGAAGTCAAATTTCACAATAGAAGAAGGATGAAAGACCATGCATAACTAATCCAAATCCTAATATATTTCATCTATCTTGAATCAAATAGAAAGACAAAGCCAACAGAAAAAGAAAGAGTTCATAAAAATGTTGAATTTAATATACGTTAACTCAAAAAAGTCTACACACTTCGTTATAAGTTGGAAATTGATTTCTTAGACTAAATTGTAAACTAGATAA
This sequence comes from Papaver somniferum, assembly GCF_003573695.1. Classification (NCBI taxonomy): domain Eukaryota; kingdom Viridiplantae; phylum Streptophyta; class Magnoliopsida; order Ranunculales; family Papaveraceae; genus Papaver; species Papaver somniferum. The sequence goes on from NC_039358.1 coordinate 107,578,281, forward strand.
ACTCATCTTTAACAGAAAAAGTTTGAAAAATGTATAGTAATTACAATTAATATGTTCTAAGGCAATACGACTAGTAAAAATTGCATTTCTATGTACGTTGATTCAAGAAAATATGAAGGAAATCAAATTTCACATCAGAAGAAAGATGAAAAACCATGCAAAACTAATCCAAATCCTAACAAATTTCATCTATCTTGAATCAAATAAAAGAAAAAGCAACACAAAAAGAAAGAGTTTATAAAAATGTTGAATTTAATATACGTTAACTCAAAAAAGTCTACACACTTCGTTATAAGTCGGAAATTGATTTCTGAGACTAAATTGTAAACTAGATAAACTCATCTTTAACAGAAAAAGTTTGAAAAATATATTGTAATTACAATTAATATGTTCTAAGGAAATACGTCTAGTAAAAATTGCATTTCTATGTACGTTGGTTCAAGAAAATATGAAGGAAGTCAAATTTCACAATAGAAGAAGGATGAAAGACCATGCAGAACTAATCCAAATCCTAATATATTTCATCTATCTTGAATCAAATAGAAAGACAAAGCCAACAGAAAAAGAAAGAGTTCATAAAAATGTTGAATTTAATATACGTTAACTCAAAAAAGTCTACACACTTCGTTATAAGTTGGAAATTGATTTCTGAGACTAAATTGTAAACTAGATAAACTCATCTTTAACAGAAAAAGTTTGAAAAATATATTGTAATTACAATTAGTATGTTCTAAGGTAATACGTCTAGTAAAAATTGCATTTCTATGTACGTTGATTCAAGAAAATATGAAGGAAGTCAAATTTCACTTTTTTTTTTGATAAGTCAAAAAATCGTATTGATCAAAAAAATTATTTACAAGATAGTTTATGAGAAAAGAGGTCAAAGCAACCCCAAAAACTCAAAAAACTATTTAAAACGATAATAAATTACATTAGGAAACTCAATATTCCTTAAGAAAGAAGGACGCCCAACAAATTGGATTCTCACTCCCTTATCTAACATGCACCCAGGCTTTGCCATACCATCCGCTGCAAAATTTGCTTCTCGATAAGTATGAACAAAACGAATTGAATCATAGAGACCCTTAACCTCCAACCATCTTTGCTGCGCGAACCAAGGAACAGTATTCTCCTCCAAGGCTGTTAGAACACTAGCCGAATCTGATCTAAGCACAATAAGTCTATATCCCCACTGTTTCGCCCAATCCAAGCCAATCAAAATACCATATAACTTCGCAATATAGTTAGACACGATGCCTAAACCAATGCACATAGCTCCAACCACTTCACAACTTGAATTTCTGGCCACAACACCAGCTCCCACCACTCCATGGTTGCCCCTTGAGGCACCATCCATGCATAACAACAGTTCATCATTATTTGGCGGAAACGAATAACACTCTTTAGGATCAGTGCACTTCACCTTTCTGTAGCTTACACGAAAGAAGTCAAGGATCCTCAAATCCTCCATCGTATTATGCATAAAACTCTTCATTCTAACTGAGTACTCTTGCACCAAGTTAAAAACTCGTTTTTGGAACAACGTCCAGCAAGGGATTTTATTTTCATAAACTTTTTTGTTCCTCATGAACCATAATTCAGAGCCGACAACCAGGTTCGCCACCAGCCATAAATCGTTAACAATGCCACTACGATGCTTAGCTTCATTGTATGAGGTAATCAGATCATAATGGGGTTTGATATTAAAAATACCTGCAAGCCAATTCCAGGCCTTTTCCGCAAAACTGCAACTCCAAAGCACATGTTGAAGAGACTCCTCAGCACTTTGACAAACACAGCAGTTTGAAACTAACGAAATATGGAACCTGCTGCGAACTTTGTCGAGTGTTGCGCATGCACCACGAACAAACTTCCAGTTCTGCGAACCTGAATATAGCTAGCATGGACAAAAGAAACATGAACACCATCCACCTCAACCGTTATTGCCTGCTTATTGACATTAACAATTGAAAGATTTAGAGTATTTGAATAACAAACCCAAATATTAGCAATACTAGAAGAAGAAGCATTATTAATAACATGAGAAGAATAACCTTCTCTAAGCAAACCATATCTGAACCCAGCAGAACAGGGAACTTTTGGTTCAGCAATACCAAAAATATCAGGTTTAAAATCTCTAATCAACTCCTTAAGTTTATCTTGAGCTACATCACGTGCAACTCCATTGATATTCCAAAACAACACCCGCATTTAAACAATAGGATTTTGATTATTGGTTAGCTGTACTTCAGAAGTACTTGAGGAGGATTTTAATCTTGGAGAAGAACCTTTTCTTGCACGAACTCCTAGCTCTGATTCCTCATCCAAATCAGTTAAAACATCAACATCCCTCAAAGTGTCTAGTCTAGCCTGAAATGCCAAAAGCTGTTGATGCTTAGCCTTACGTGCAACTTCATCAATATGCCCAAGCTCATGTACACTTGCCGTTTCACCCACAAGAGTACTATCCAATATATTAAACTTGTTTAAAGAGACGTATTCAGAACTCTCCTCCACAGCTGCACAAACAGGAGTATAAATAGCTTCTGAAACAGGAATCCTACCCGGATTAGGAAGTCTAGTTCTAGCCAATTCAACATTCCCACCAGGCTTAGTATTTAAGGCAACAGTACTCAGCGACTTTGCCCTACTAACTAAAACTGAATGCGCAGCAACAGCCTTCTCCGCCATAGCTGCAGCAGTGCGCATTGCAGCTTCGGACCTGATCAGATCTTCCTGAAGCTGTTGTTCATAATCAGCAGCACCAATCCTCACCACATCAACCTGCACACGAGAATCTGTAGCAACTTTCTTATTCTTCTTACCATTCTTCTTATGACTTATAGTCTGCCATGTATCATTATTCTCCCCTTGATGAATAACCAGAGTTTGAGGTTGCTGAGCCTGATGCAAAGCATTCTGCTGTGTTGCTTGGTTTGCTGAAGAACTTCCCATCTCTAGAGTTCTATCTAACTGTAGAGAAGAAAAACCACCCAGCTGCTGCGATGAGGAACCAACATTTTTTCTAACGTCTGTACGTGCATGAGCTGCATGTAATGCATTAACTGCATGCTTCTTCCTACATTCTTTATCTAAGTGCCCAACAATCTTGCACTTGGAGCAAAACTTAGGTTGTTTTAGAATTTCAATAGGTTGTAGAAAGTGTCGACCATCAACTTCAACATAAACTGAATCAGTATCATGTTTAGAAAAATCTATATCAATCAAAACAGATGCATAATGACCATACTCATGATTTAGGGTTCTCTTATCTACCACAATGGGTGTTCCAAGAGATTTCCCTAAAGCTAAAAGCGTTTTTTCTACCCACATCTCCACGGGCAGGCTAGGAAACTTCACCCAAACCGTTGAATGAAAAGTACATTGCTTGTCTGCGTCAAACCCTGGATACCATTCAATCAAACGAAGAGGCTGATCATTAACAATCCATGGATTTTTGTTGCCATCCTTGAAAACTTTGTCTTTGTCATCTTGAGTTAATAGTTTTATAATGAAGAAACCACGGTTCATAGGGATAAACTGAACCCCAGCTTCTCCCAAACCCCATTGCTGTTCCAGATTTTTTTTAACATCAATGAGCTTCACACCTTTGAGATCTAATCTTCCAATAAGGCTAAATCTCCATATTTGACAGCCTTCTTCATAATAGTCTTGAGGAATAACAACAACCGGTTTTCCATCTCTGGTAGTAGGGTTTGGTAAAGAGCCTATATCAACAGTTGTTGAAACTTGTTTTTTGTTATGTTTTCCCATCACCAATTCAGCAAACGTGAACTTAGGATGATTAGAATCACCCACAGATTTTTCTCCCATCGTAATCACCAAGGATGATTATAGTATTGAGCGCCAGAAATTTTTGAAAGTTTGTAAACCCTAAACCCTAAGGAAAATCGCCTCAGAGCCAAGAGAGAGAAAAAAACTTGTGTATTGGCTTGGGAGTTCAAAGAAAATTGTGTATAACCCGCTCACATTGCATAATGAACTTCCTTGGCCATTTGTAAACAGCCATATTGTGAATGGCATAGCTAACAATCACAGAGTTAATAAGAACCACACAGTCTTGAAAAGAAATCATTTTTCCTTTCCAAACTGAAAGTTGCTACTTGATTTTATCAATAACATTACTTATATGGCGATATTTAACAGCTCCAGGCATAATTTGAATACCTAAAGATCTGTCAGGAAAAGTAGAGACTTCCTTACCAAGTAAATCCGTGATAGTTCTACAAACCATAAAAAACCTTGTTTTTTGACGACATACTGTTTGACCCGAGGCCGATTGATATTACCAAGCAACGTAAGAAGATTATGCAAACTCTTCAAGTTACCTTTGCAAAATATCATTATGTCATCAACGAAAAAAAGATGAGTAGGAGAAATACCTTTTTTCGAAAGCATTGGCGTCATTTTCTTCTCAAGAAAGAGCTTGATGAGGTGTCTACTAAGAACATCTTCAATCAGCACGAAGATAAGAGGAGACAAAGGATCACCTTGACGCAGGCCTCTATTAATCATGAAAAAACCTTCTGGGCTACCATTGAGGAGGATAAACATACGGGCTGAACTGAGAATCGAATAAATCCAATAACACCAACTTTGGGGAAAACCATACCTTTGAAACACCTCTAAGACAAAAGACCAACTAACCGTGTCAATAGATTGAGTAATGTCTAGCTTTAGGCCCACATTGCCATCTTTTCGCTTAGTTTTCAGATCATTCACCATCTCCGACGCCACACTGATGTTCTCATGAATATTTTTAACCTTCATAAAAGCAACTTGCTCCTCTGAAACCAGCTTATCAAGAACACTTCCAAGTCTTGTAGCTAGGATCTTAGTAAAAATTTTAAAGAAAAAATTACTAAGACCAATAGGCCGAAAGTTACGAAGAGTATTAGCACCCCTTACCTTGGCCAATAAAATCAGAAGACTAGAATTTACCTCATTAGGAATCCTTTGTTGTTGCCAACAATAAATAATAGCATTGTATAAGTCTTGTTTAATCACGTCCCAACAATGTCTATAAAAACATCTAGAGAAACCATCAGGTCCTGGAGAACTATCAGCATCAAGGTCATAAATAGCAGCCTTTATTTCATCAAAAGTAGGAATCACATCCGTTTTGACTTTCCTCCGTAGAGATAATATCATGCTCATCAATTGGAAGCTCTTCCCCATTAAATTTAGACTCAAAATAAGACACCGTGTAATCTCTAATCTGGTCACAATTAGAGAGAATATTCCCATCATCATCTACCAATTCCGAAATCATCTTGTTGCTCCTGCGAGTTGGAATATTAGCATGAAAGAAAGAAGTATTACTCGCACCGTCAATAAGCCACTTATTACGAGATTTTTGCTTCAACATAATGGATTGATGCATACGGATTTCCTGAAGTGTAACCGAAGCCTCCTTAGCAAAATTCAGCTTAGTTACGTCTTCTGGATCCTCATCAGAAAGACGAAGAGCAACTTCCATTGTTAATTTAGCATGTTTAAGTCTAGCATTAATATTACCAAAAACACGTAAATTCCACTCCTTCATGTCAGCGTTTAATCTCTTAAGCTTGAAGGGGTAGATATAAGCAGGGGAACCAGAAACACGAGCATTCCAACTCTCCATAATCATACGCATGAAATCAGGATGAGTGAACCACATTTTTTGAACTCTAAAAGGAGCTCTTTTAGGTTTTGAATTTACAAAAGAATAGCCTATAAGCGTAGAATGATCAGAAACTTCACGAGGAAGAGCTTTACACCGCCAATTCTCAAACTTCATAAGACATGCTTCATTAATGACAACCCAATCCAACTTGCAAAGAATTCTATGAACACCTGATTGACCATTGGCCCAAGTGTATTAGAACCCAAAGAATCAGCTTCAAAAAGGCTATTGTCATCTAGCCAATCACTGAATTCATTAATAGCTGAAGTACGTGGTTCACAACCCCCTTTCTTTTCATCATTATGAAGCACACAATTAAAATCACCCATGACCAACCGGGGAGTATTATTATCAACTGAAGAAAGCTGCTGCCATAAGCTTCTTCGTGTAACTTGAAAACAACTAGCATGAACAAAAGATATAAGAACACCTTCCGTTTCAATAGAAATAGCATGTCTACTAGAATTAATAACCACCGGAGTAGTCATATCAACGTACCAGCAAATCCATAAATTCCCTTTAGACGAACCAACAAAATTATGTATAACTTCTTTTTTATAACCCTCAACATGTAAGCCCTGCAAAAAATTAAGAGTACAATGTACCTTAGGCTCAGCAAGAAAGGATACGTCAGGTTTAAAATCTCTAAGTAACTCTTTCAATTTATATCGTGACTCATCACGAGAAAATCCATTGATGTTCCAAAAAAGAACACACATTATAAACTGGGATTGGAGGAGTTAACTAGCTATGGAGAAACACCAGTATTCAAACCTGGTGAATTTCCTTTTATAACAAGGTTACTTAAATTGTTTGTATCCAAATCCGTAGCTGAAGAGATTTCGAAAACTGAATCCTGTCGAGGAACCCTGGCTGCAACTCGAGTTAAAGCAGTAATCCATGCTCTCCTAGCTTCCTGGTCAGCTCAAACTGCGCATCACAAGAGCTTTCCGCAACTGGGATTGAGTTGAGAGCGTCAAATTTATTTTTCAAAACAAATTCTCCAGCTAACAATTAATCCAAAGAGGAGTCGCAGGGATAACAAGAGTCCTATCAGGTTTAGGAATCATATTTCCAACCACAACTGACTTAGCACTCGGTGGCCTAGTTTCACCCACTTTGCCACCATGGACTAAAACTGAGTTTGAATCCTGCACTTGTTTAGTTCTCGCCAATTCAACAAAGGCAGATTCAAAAGCAGCTTTGGACTTAGTATATTCAACCTCCAACTGCTTAGTTTTCACCATATGAGCAATATACTCCAAATTATTAGCCTCCACCACCTTAGTAACTACAACTTCAGGGGAAACTGGATTTTTAGGCGCATTCTTATCCTTCCTACGTTTAGCAACTTTCCACTCACCAGAAACATTCTTAACTTGATTGGCATTTTTGTTAGCCCTATCTCCAGAAGTATGAGACTGATTAGCATTACTCTTTTGTTGCGCAGGTGCCTGAACAGAAGAGTTTGATGTTTGTTTCTTGCATTCCTGATCATTATTCCCAATAATCTTACACTTTGTACAAAATTTTGGCTTCTTTTGAATCTCCACCGGCTGCCAGAAGTCCAAACCCCCTACAGTAACATGAATAGAATCTGTAGCCGTTTCAGCAAAGTTTGTGTCAACCATGACTGAAGCAAAGTGTCTATATTCATGTTCAAGAGTACGCTTATCTACCACTATTGGAGTACCCAACGATTTTGCCATGGCAAGTAGCATTTTTTCAATCCAAAACTCTAGCGGCAAGCCTGGAAACTTGACCCACATGGAAGCATGTGAGGTCCTTTGTTTGTGAGCGTCAAAACCTGGAAACCATTCAATTAGGTTTAGCTTTTGATGATCGAAAAACCATGCTTCAACATTCAACAACGAGCGTCAAAACCTGACCTAACTGTCATTGTTCCTCAAGGTTGTTCTTCACATCTTGAAAGTTAACACCTTTTAAATCTAAACGCCCAATAAGGTTAAATTTCCAAATATCACATCCTTCCAAATAGAACGATTCAGGAAGCATCACAGTAGGTTTCCCTTCTTTCACAGTTGGAATAGGTAGCGAACTTAGGTCTATTGAGGTTGTTGGGAACTGTTGTTTTCCCTTAACTTGATCAGCATAAGTGAGAGTTCTCAACTGAGTATTTTGAGAACTATCACCCATCTTGAATCACCAAAGTGATGATCCAAGATGAAGCGCGTGAATTTTTTTTGAAAAAAATGCAAAACCCTAAAATCGCCAGAGAAAAATTAGGAGAGAGAGAAAAGAAAAAATGATTATTTTACCAAGCAACAAAATATTATGCTTCGCCAAAAAGCAAGGAACAAATGGATTTTGGAGGGAGCTAGTAACTCTAGTTTTCTGCATAATAACATTCGCATTCGTAGAGGTAGTAACACTATTTCCGAGCTTGTGGATGATGCTGGTAATACTATCACAGATGGGGATCAATTGTGCCAACATGTTGTTTCTTATTATGAGAACAAGTTTAATGGTGTGGAAATGCCGGTTGAAGATCATATTTTTGATTACGATCATTTGTCTATTACTTTGGAGGAACAACAGCGTATGGACAGTTTGCCTACGGCGGAGGAGATTCAAAAGGATGTTTTTGATTTAGGGGCTCACAGTGCTCCAGGTCCTGATGGTTTCTCGGGTTGTTTCTATAGACATTTTTGGGATATTATCCAACATGATTTATTTGTAGCAATTCTTTTTTGCTGGAAACATAAATGTACTCCTGGTGGGGCTAATTCGAGTCTTATTATTCTCCTGACAAAGGTTAGAGGAGCTAATTCTCTTTGGAATTTTAGACCTATTGGCCTTAGTAATTTCTTTTTCAAGATCTTTACTAAAATTTGAACTACCAGACTGGGAAGTGTTTTGGAAAAACTTTTCTCTGAGGAACAAGTGGCTTTCATGAAAGAGAGAAATATTCACGAAAATATTAGCTTGGCCTCTTAGATGGTTAATGAGCTTCATATTAAAAGTAAGGATGGCGATTTGGAAATGAAATTGGATATTTCTCAGGCTTTTGATATTGTTAGTTGGTCTTTTTGTTTTGTAGGTGCTCCGAAGGTATGGTTTCTCTGAGGATTTGTGTACATGGATCCATTCTATCTTACTATCTGCTCGTATTTCTGTTCTTTTAAATTTCCGTCCGGAAGGGTTCTTCAAAATTAATAGAGGTTTACGTCAAGGTGATACCCTTTCTTCCTTGATTTTTGTTTTGATTGAAGATGACCTTAGCAGGAACATTTCTAAGCTTTTTAAGGAGATGAAAATGTCAACAATGGTTACGAGAAATGGTATTTCCCCTACTCATTTATTCTTTGCTGATGATATTATGATTTTTTGTAAACGAAATATGAAAAGTGTGAGAAATCTCGTGCTATAAAATAGACTAAAAGAGTCCTAGTCCCAAGTTTTCATCCCTTCTAAGATGACAGGTCATTCTCGTGAATCTTGCTTTTGTTTTGTCCGTATTGAAGTTTTTCTTCTCTTATGAGTTTACTGAATGAAGACTTAGATCAACAAGAAAGAAAAAAGAGATATAGCAGCTCGGTCCAGACCTATCATTGAATCGTTCCCAGTAAGAGAAAACTCTTCTAGAGCAGTATCGTCGTGTTTCTGGGCAAACCGTTTGCAGGCAAAAAAGTAAAATTTATTATGATGGGGGGTCTTTGAGTAGACGGAGAACTATTGTTGATTTTCTTGGTATGAGTCTTGCTTCTTTTCCTGGTCGTTATTTGGGAGTGCAAATCATGCCAGGGGCGGTGAGATATAGACATATATGTACTGTCATTGATAAAATAAAAAATCAATTAGATGTCTGGAAAGGTAAAATGCTTTCATTCCAGGATAGAGTGGTGCTTGTTAAAACTGTCATTTCTAGTTATTCCATCCATAATATGGCAGTTTATAAATGGCCTCTAAAGTTTATTCAACAATGCGAAAGGGTGATTCGGAATTTTATTTGGTCTGGGGATTCCGGAATATCCAGGGATTTTGTTGTTGGTTTTGATAAAGTCCGTTCTCCTCTTTCTGAAGGGGTTTTGTTCTTACCAGATTGAGTGTCATGAATAAGGCTTTGGTTGCTAAACTTTGGTGGAATATCAAAAGATCACATAAGAAATGGGCTCGGTTCTTAGAAGCTAAATACACTTGTAGGGACGGTAGAGTGAAGTATTATGGGATAAAATATACTATTCTGCCTGGTGTTCGTTGGTTTGATAGAATGGCTGCTCAAAATACTAAATCTTTGATTAGTGATGGGAGATCCACGTCTCTTTATTTTGATATCTGGTTGGTACCGTTTCTATCGCTGATATTTTAGGAGATCAAGAACTTGGATAGGTCAGCAAAAGTGAGCGAAATAATTGTGGATGGGGATTGGTTTATCAATAATACTCACGGTGACAATTTGCTAAGGGCTAGGGTTAATCTTGCTACTCTTCCCAGGTTGCGTCATGGACCAGATTTTTTTTTTTGGATGCCGGATTTTAAGGGGGTTTTCTCTGTAAGTTCTGTTAGGGAGATTATTCGTCAAAAATATCCTGTTCTTCTTGGAGTTGCTTTACTCTGGCGCAAGGCAGTTCACCCAATGCTTGCGGAACAAAAACGGAAAAAAATGAGGGAGCATGTGCGACTCTCGACAAAGTCCAAAGCGGTTTCAAGATCTCTCTTTCTAACAGATGTTGTTTCTGCAGGTCTTCGGAGGAGTCCTTAGACCATATCCTTTGGTCGTGTACTTTTGCTCAGAGTGCCAGGACGTGGATAGCTGAAATTTTTGGTTTACGACCTCACCAAGATTTCATAATTGCTTACAAGTATGCCGAAGGAAAAAGTCCAATTATTAAAGACTTGTGGTTGATTGCTGTGCTTGTTACTCGGTCTGAACTTTGGAATATTAGAAACAAAATTGTTTTTGAAAAGAAGATGATCAGCGGGAGTTTCTTTAGGAAGCGCATTTTCACTCTTATTCATGATTATTCTTCGAGATTAAAGAGTTTCATGTTCAATTTTGTTGAGGAGTTGCAGATTCTGAATTTTTTTAATATACATCATAGACAAGTCAATCATACAGTTCCAGTTGAAGTTTTCTGGGTGCCTCCGGAAAGGGGAGAGATTATGCTATGTTGTGATGGAGCAACTCGTGGTAATGGAGCAGGTGTTGTAGTCCGTGATGAACAGTGTAACGTTCTTGGAGCAATGAGCATTGGCCTGGGCATTACAAATAGTTTTCTTGCGGAATTATATAGAATTATTGTTGGATTGGAATGGGCTGTCAAGTGGGGAATTAGAAGTGTGCTGATTTGGTCGGATTCTGTTAGTGCTATTTATGCTTTGGAAAATACGGCTCTGCCTCGGTTTGTATTCAACATTGAGAAGATGTTCGACAATTATATGATTCAATCCCTTTTAAACATACATATCGTGAAACCAATTTTGCTGCGGATATTATGGAAAAAATAGGGTGTCAACTAGGTGAAGGGGAAGGGATAAACTATGATGAAGACCTGATTTTCGTAATTCTATAGAATATCCTCATGTTTCTTATTTAGATTAAATAGCTTATAAGTTTTTGGGGTTTCTCTGACCTCTTTTCTTGTATTCTATTTGTAAACATCTCTTTTATTTAATATAATTTTTTGACTTATCACAAAAAATGTTTATGAACTCTTTATTTTTGTGTTGGCTTTGTCTTTCTATTTGATTCAAGATAGGTGAAATTTGTTAGGAATTAGATTAGTTCTTCTTGGTCTTTCATCCTTCTTTTATTGTGAAATTGGACTTCCTTCATATTTTCTTGAATCAACGTACATAGAAATGAAATTTTCACTAGACGTATTGCCTTAGAACATATTAATTGTGATTACAATACATTTTTCAAACTTTTTCTGTTAAATGAGTTTATCTAGTTTACAATTTAGTCTCAGAAATCAATTTACAACTTATAACGAAGTGTGTAGACTTTTTTGAGTTAACGTATATTAAATTCAACATTTTTATGAACTCTTTCTTTTTGTGTTGGCTTTGTCTTTCTATTTGATTCAAGATAGATGAAATTTGTTAGGATTTGGATTAGTTCTGCATGGTCTTTCATCCTTCTTCTATTGTGAAATTTGACTTGCTTCATATTTTCTTGAATCAGCGCACATAGAAATGCAATTTTTACTAGACGTATTTCCTTAGAACATATTAATTGTAATTACAATACATTTTTCAAACTTTTTCTGTTAAAGATGAGTTTATCTAGTTTAAAATTTAGTCTCAGAAATCAATTTCCGACTTATAACGAAATGTATAGACTTTTTTGAGCTAACGTACATAAAATTCAACATTTTTATGAACTCTTCTTTTTATGTTGGATTTGTCTTTCTCTTTGATTCAAGATAGATGAAATTTGTTAGGATTTGGATTAGTTCTGCATGGTCTTTCATCTTTCTTCTATTGTGAAATTTGACTTCCTTCATATTTTTTTGAATCAACGTACATAGAAATGCAATTTTTACTAGATGTGTTGCCTTAGAACATATTAATTGTAATTACAATACATTTTTCAAACTTTTTCTGTTAAAGATGAGTTTATCTAGTTTACAATTTAGTCTCAAAAAAGTTTGGATGAACAATGGGGTTTCGGTAATGGTAGATGCAAACTTGTTCCTATGACTAAAGGGTTTTTCATCATCAAGTTGATTTCTGCGGAGGATAAGGAGCGTGTCTGGCATGGGGATTCATGGAAGGTTCAGCAATAAACGCTTAGGGTTATGAATTTTTAACCTAATTTTGATCCAGAAAGGCAGAATACTTCTCATGCTTCAGTTTGGGTGAGTTTTCCTTGCTTATTCATTGAACTATGGACAAAAAAAATTCTATTATCTATTGCAAGAGTTCTGGGTAAGCCTATTTCTATAGACCAGAAAACTTTGGATCATGATGTTGGTAATTTTGCCGCGGTATTGATTGATATTGATTTTGCAAAGGCTATTCCTAAAAGAATTCGTTTGAAAGCAAACGGTAAGGAATTCTGGCATTATGTTGAAAAACAAAGGTCATCTCATGCTTCCGTGTGGGTTTCTTTTCCAGGGTTACCATTAGAATTCTGGACAGAAAAAAAGTTATTGTCCTTGGCTAAATCATTAGGAACTCCAATTGTGGTTGATAGACGTACTCTTGCTCATGAATATGGTCACTTTGGCATCTGTTCTTCTGGATATTAATTTTGCTGAAGCTGCTACTGATGTTATTCATATTACGGTTGGGGGTTTAGATTTTTGGCAATCTGTTAAGATTCAAAAAATTCCAAAATATTATTCCAAGTGCAAGTTGATTGGGCATACTGATCATGAATGTAGGAAGCAGCACAAGGAAAATACTGAGCGACAACTTGTGGTAAGCAAACAAGTTAGTGTTGAAGAATCTCAACCTGGCGTGAGCAACATTCCTCAAGCTCAACCTGCTGGTGGGGAATGGAAAGTGGCTAGGCGTAAGAAGAAGGGTAAGAAAAAGGCTCAAAACGCTAATGTAGTTGTTCATGATGTTGTGGACAATATTGCTGGTGAAGAAGATGATGTGGAGTATGCTGCTAAGCTGGTGAAGGCTCAGCAGTTGGAGGTTGTTATGGCACAAGCCAAAGCTGATTTTGAATCTGTCTTTGTTGAATTGGCGAGAACTAAACAAGCACAGGCTTCAAAATCAGTTTTAGTTAAGAATGGAAAAGTGGGTGAAACTAATCCATCAACTATGACAAGTTTGGTTGGAACTAGGATTCCCAAACCTGTTAGGATTGTGACCGCAACTCCAACTCCTCTTTGTGATCAGCTTACGGCTGGGGAGTTTCTTTTGAATAGAAACAGATATAATGCTATTGAAACAATTCAAGATGTGGCTGAGAGTTCAGCTGATGCAAAGTTTAGGGCTGATCAAGAAGCTAGGCGTGTTCGCATGCAATCCATGCACAAGGTAGTGAATACTACTGATGGTAGGAATGCTTCTGATTCCGAGTCTCTTCAGGATTCTAATTTAAGAAATTGTGTTGAAAAAGGAAGTTCACCAAGAATAAATTCTGGTGCAACTTCTCAGATTGATATTTCCTCCTCCAAATCTGGTTTTTAATGCGTGTTCTATATTGGAACATAAATGGCATTGCACGTGATGCTGCTAAAAATAAGTTGCGTGAGTTATTTCATGATTTCAAGCCGGATATTTTATGTCTTGCAGAGCCAAAGGTACATTGTACTTTAAATTTCTTGCAAACCTTATATGTGGATGGCTATAAGAAAGAAGTTATTCATAATTCTGTTGGTTCGTCTAAAGGAAACATATGGATTTTTTGGTCCAGTTGCATAGCTACACCTGTACTTATGAATTCTAGTAGGCAAGCTATTACTATTGAAACAGAGGGGGTTTTGATTTCCTTTGTTCATGCTAGATGTTTTCGTGTCACGAGAAGAAGTTTATGGAAGCAACTTTCTTCAGTTGGTATTAATATTCCATGGTTTGTTATGGGTGATTTCAATTGTGTTTTTCGCAATGAGGAGAAGAGAGGAGGAAGGCAACCACGTACTTCAGTCATCAATGATTTTAGTGATTGGATGGATGGTAATGATCTTTTTGAAGCTGATTTTTTGGGTTCTAAGTTCACTTGGGCTAATTGCCAATCTGGTGTTCGTAGAATCCTTTGTATGCTAGATAGAGCTTTGATCAATGAGGCGTGGCTTATTAAGTTTGAGAATTGGAGTTTTAAAGCTCTTCCTCGTGAAGTTTATGACCATTCCACTCTTATTGGCTTTCCTTTTGTTAATACTAGACCGAAAAGAGCTCCTTTTAGAGTTCAGTAGATGTGGTTTTCTCATTCAGACTTCATGCGCATGGTGAGTGAGAGTTGGAACGCCCCTATTACTGGCACGCCTGCTTTTATTTTTCCTTCCAAACTTAAAAGGTTAAAGGTTGTCATGAAAGATTGGAATTTACGTGTCTTTGGCGATGTTTATGCTAAGCTCAAGCAAGCGCAGCTGACTATGGAAGTGGCGCTAACAATTTCAGATGAGGATCCAGAAGATGTAATTAAGCTGAATTATGCCAAAGAGGCTTCAGTTACACTTCAGGAAATTCGTTCACAACAAGCTACTATGTTGAAACAAAAGTCAAGAAATAAATGGCTTCTGGAAGGTGCTAGTAATACTTCTTTTTTTCATGCCAACATTAGGACTCGAAGGAGTAGTAATATGATTTCGGAGTTGGTGGATGATAATGGGGTTGTTCTAACTGATTGTGACCAAATTAGAGACCACACCGTGGGCTATTTTGAGGCTAAATTTAATGGTGCTGAGTTGCCTATTGATGATGCGTTGTTTCAATATAATCATAGCATTATCTCCGTGGAAGATAGTCAGAGAATGGATGAAATTCCTACTATTGAAGAGATTAAGAATGCTGTTTTTGATCTTGGCGCTGATAGTGCCCCAGGGCCGGATGGTTTCTCTGGTTGTTTCTATAGGCATTGTTGGGATGTGATTCAGCAAGACCTTTTCAATGCAGTCATGTATTGCTGGCGTCGGCAGATGATACCTCAAGGTACTAATTCTAGTCTTATTATTTTACTTGCCAAGTTTAGAGGGGCCAATTCTCTTCGAAACTTCAGGCCTATTGGTCTTAGTAATTTTTTCTTTAAGAATTTTACTAAGATTTTAGCTACAAGACTGGGGAGTGTCCTTGATAATTTGGTTTCAGAAGAACAAGTTGCTTTCATGAAGGGGAGAAATATTCATGAGAACATTAGCGTGGCGTCGGAGATGATCATGATTTAAAAACTAAGCGGAGGGATGGTAATTTGGGTTTGAAGCTAGATATTACTCAAGCTTTTGACACGGTTAGCTGGTCCTTTGTCTTAGAGGTTTTTCGTAAATATGGTTTCTCTCATAGATGGTGTCCTTGGATCTGGTCAATCCTTAATTCAGCAAGGATTTCTATTCTTCTTAATGGAAGTCCTGAGGGTTTCTTCACAATCAATAGAGGTCTTAGGCAAGGTGATCCTTTATATCCCCTTATTTTTGTTCTGATTGAAGATGTTCTGAGTAGAAATCTCACGAAGCTGTTTGTGGAAAAGAAGATGACGCCAATGCTCTCAAAGAAAGGTATTTCTCCCACTCATCTTTTCTTTGCTGATGACATTATGATTTTTTGTAAAGGCAGTATGAAGAGTTTGCGTAATCTTCTAACTTTGCTTGGTAAATATCAAAGTGCCTCTGGGCAATCTGTTTGTCGTCAAAAGAGTAAGGTTTATTATGGTGGTGGTTCCTTGAGTCGCTGTGGAACAATCACTAATTTGCTTGGTATGGAAGTTTCCAATTTTCCGGACAAGTATTTGGGAGTTCAGATCATGCCTGGGGCTGTTAGATATCGTCACATAAGCAATGTGATAGAGAAAATAAAGAATCAACTTTCGGTTTGGAAGGGAAGATTACTTTCTTTTCAAGACAGAGTTGTTCTTATTAATTCAGTGATAGCAAACTATGCCATTCACAACATGGTGGTGTACAAGTGGCCTAGAAAGTTTGTTCAACAGGCGGAAAGAGCCATTCGTAATTTTCTTTGGTCTGGTGATGCTGATGTTACTACAAAAATTTGTTGTTGGGTATCCTAAAGTTTGTTGTCCTCTGAAGGAAGGTGGTCTTGGTATAACCAGCATGGTTGTTATTAATAAAGATCTTCTCATGAAGCTGTGGTGGAGTATTCGTTCTTCAGACAAGAAATGGGCTCGTTTTTTATGGGCAAAGTTTACTACTAGAAATGGTGGTATCAAACTTTATGGTGTGAATTCTTCAATTCTGCCGGGCATTAAATTGATTCATTCTATTGTGGACAAGCATTCTAAGGTTCTTATTGGTGATGGGAGGGCTACATCTCTTTATTTTGATGTTTGGTATGGGAATGAGAGCATTGCTGATATGCTTAATGAAACTGACCTCGACAGAAATGTTAAGGTTAGTGATATTATTGATAATAATACTTGGCAGTTGCAGGGTATTCATCTTCAGAATTTGATGCGTGCTGGGGTAGTCTTGGATGATTTGCCTTTGTTGCAAGGAGGGAAGGATTGTAGAATTTGGATGCCGGAGATGAATGCACGTTTTTCTGTTTCATCGGCTAAGAATCTCATTAGAAGGGAGTATTCAACTTCAGCGGTGTATGGTCTTTTGTGGAGGAAAGAAATTCATCCAAAACTTGCTGCCCAGAATTGGAAGATTTGTAGAGAGGTTTGTGCTACTCAAGACAAGATTAGGAGTAGATTCAAAATTGAATTAGCCAACAAATGTTACTTATGCAAGGCTGATGAGGAATCTTTGGAGCGCATTATATGGAGTTGTCCGTTTGCTCCGCAAATCTGGCAGTGGTGTTCAGGTTTGTTTAATCTAAGACCTTATTATGATGTTGTGACTTCATATAAATCAGCAAAAGGTAGGAGTCGTATTATCAAAGATTTATGGCTTCTTGCTAATTTGGTGATTCGCTCGGAGTTGTGGCAGACTAGAAATATAGCTTGTTTTCAAAATTTGGCAGCTAGCATTCACTTCTTCAAGAAGAAAGTTTTCTTTTTGGTTCATGAATATTCTGTTAGGGTGAAGAGTTCCATGCGTAATACTTCAGCAGATTTGGAGATTTTGAACCACTTCCGTGTGGCTCATAGGCAGGTACATCAGGTCGAACCAATTGAAGTTTTTTGGCATCCTCCTAATAGGGATGAGATTTTATTATGTTGTGATGGTGCGGCCAAAAGAAACCAAGGTGTTGCGGGGGCTGGTGTTGTGGTGCGTGATGCGGATTGTAACTTTGTTGGTGCTATGAGCATTGGGCTGGGAATTACAAATAATTTCTTGGCTGAACTTTATAAGTCGTTATAAGTCGGAAATTGATTTCTGAGACTAAATTGTAAACTAGATAAACTCAAATTTAACAGAAAAAGTTTAAAAAATGTGTTATAATCACAATTAATATGTTCTAAGGCAATACGTCTAGAAAATATTGCATTTCTATGTATGTTGATTCAAAAAAATATGAAGGAAGTCAAATTTCACAATAGAAGAAGGATGAAAGACCAAGAAGAATTAATCCAAATCCTAACAAATTTCATCTATCTTGAATCAAATAGAAAGACAAAAGCCAACACAAAAATAAAGAGTTCATAAAAATGTTGAATTTTATATACGTTAACACAAAAAAGTTTACACACTTCGTTATACGTATTTTATTGATTTCTGAAACTAAATTGTAAACTAGATAAACTCATCTTTAACATAAAAAGTTTGAAAAATGTATCGTAATCGCAAGTAATATGTTTTAAGGCATTACGTCTAGTAAAAATTGCTTTTCTATGTACGTTGATTCAAGAAAATATGAAGAAAGTCAAATTTCACAATAGAAGAAGGATAAAAGCCCATGCTGAACTAATCCAAATTCCAACAAATTTCATCTATTTGAATCAAATTGAAAGACAAAGCCAAAGCATAAAGAAAGAGTTCATAAAAATGTTGAGTTTAATATACGTTAACTCAAAAAAGTCTACACACTTTGTTATAAGTCTGAAATTGATTTCTGAAACTAAATTGTAAACTGGATAAACTCACCTTTAAGAGAAAAAGTTTGAAAAATGTATTGTATTCACAATTATATGTTCTAAGGCAATACGTCTAGTAAAAATTGCATTTCTATGTACGTTGATTCAAGAAAATATGAAGGAAGTCAATTTCACAATAGAGAAGGATAAAAGCCCATGCTGAACTAATCCAAATTCCAACAAATTTCATCTATTGAATCAAATTGAAAGACAAAGCCAACACAAAAGAAAGAGTTCATAAAAATGTTGAATTTATATACGTTAACTCAAAAAGTCTACACATTTCGTTATAAGTCGGAAATTGATTTCCGTGACTAAATTGTAAACTAGATAAACTCATCTTTAACAGAAAAGTTTGAAAAATGTATTTTAATCACAATATGTTCTAAGGATTATGTCTAGTAAAAATTGCATTTCTATGAACGTTAATTCAAGAAAATATGGAGGAAGCCAAATTTCACAATAGAACGAAGGATGAAAACCAGCAAGAACAAACAAATTTCATCTATCTTGAATCAAATAGAAAGACAAAGCCAACATATAAAGAAAAAGTTCATAAAAATGTTGAATCTTATATACGTTAACTCCAAAAAGCCTACACTCTTCGTTATAAGTCGGAAATTGATTTCTGAGACTAAATTGTAAACTAGTAAACTCAAATTCAACAGAAAAGTTTGAAAAATGTGTTATAATCACAATTAATATGTTCTAAGGCAATACGTCTAGAAAATATTGCATTTCTATGTACGTTGATTCAAAAAAATATGAAGGAAGTCAAATTTCACAATAGAAGAAGGATGAAAGACCAAGAAGAACTAATCCAAATCCTAACAAATTTCATCTATCTTGAATCAAATAGAAAGACAAAAGCCAACACAAAAAGAAAGAGTTCATAAAAACGTTGACTTTTATATGCGTTAACACAAAAAAGTTACACACTTCGTTATACATATGAAATTGATTTCTGAAACTAAATTGTAAACTAGATAAACTCATCTTTAACATAAAAAGTTTGAAAAATGTATCGTAATCACAAATAATATGTTTGAGGCATTACGTCTAGTAAAAATTGCTTTTCTATGTACGTTGATTCAAGAAAATATGAAGGAAGTCAAATTTCACAATAGAAGAAGGATAAAAGCCCATGCTGAACTAATCCAAATTCCAACAAATTTCATCTATTTGAATCAAATTGAAAGACAAAGCCAACACACAAAAAAAGAGTTCCTAAAAATGTTGAATTTATATACGTTAACTCAAAAAAGTCTACACATTTCGTTATAAGTCGGAAATTGATTTCCGTGACTAAATTGTAAACTAGATAAACTCATCTTTAACAGAAAAAGTTGAAAAATGTATTTTAATCACAAATTATATGTTTCTAAGGAATTATGTCTAGTAAAAATTGCATTTCTATGAACGTTAATTCAAGAAAATATGGAGGAAGCCAAATTTCACAATAGAAGAAGGATGAAAAACCGCAAGAACAACAAATTTCATCTATCTTGAATCAAATGAAAGACAAAGCCAACATATAAAGAAAAGTTCATAAAATGTTGAATCTTATATACGTTAACTCAAAAAGCCTACACCTTTCGTTATAAGTCGGAAATTGATTTCTGAGACTAAATTGTAAACTAGATAAACTCAAATTTACAAGAAAAAGTTTAAAAAATGTGTATAATCACAATTAATATGTTCTAAGGCAATACGTCTAGAAAATATTGCATTTCTATGTACGTTGATTCAAAAAAATATAGAAGGAAGTCAAATTTCACAATAGAAGAAGGATGAAAGACCAAGAAGAATTAATCCAAATCCTAACAAAATTTCATCTATCTTGAATCAAATAGAAAGACAAAAGCCAACACAAAAAAAAGAGTGCATAAAAATGTTGAATTTTATATACGTTAACACAAAAAAGTTTACACTTCGTTATACGATATTAAATTGATTTCTGAAACTAAATTGTAAACTAGATAAACTCTCTTTAACATAAAAAGTTTGAAAAATGTATCGTAATCACAATAATATGTTTTAAGGCATTACGTCTAGTAAAAATTGCTTTTCTATGTACGTTGATTCAAGAAATATGAGGAAGTCAAATTACAATAGAAGAAGGATAAAGCCCATGCTGAACTAATCCAAATTCCAACAAATTTCCTATTTGAATCAATTGAAAGACAAAGCCAAAGCATAAAGAAAGAGTTCATAAAAATGTTGAGTTTTATACGTTAACTCAAAAAAGTCTACACACTTTGTTATAAGTCTGAAATTGATTTCTGAAACTAAATTGTAAACTGGATAAACTCACCTTTAGAGAAAAAGTTTGAAAAATGTATGTATTCACAATTTAATATGTTCTAAGGCAATACGTCTAGTAAAAATTTGCATTTCTATGTACGTTGATTCAAGAAAATATGAAGGAAGTCAAATTTCACAATAGAAGAAGGATAAAAGCCCATGCTGAACTAATCCAAATTCCAACAAATTTCATCTATTTGAATCAAATTGAAAGACAAAGCCAACACAAAAAGAAAGAGTTCATAAAAATGTTGATTTTATATACGTTAACTCAAAAAAGTCTACACATTTCGTTATAAGTCGGAAATTGATTTCCGTGACTAAATTGTAAACTAGATAAACTCATCTTTAACAGAGAAAGTTTGAAAATGTATTTTAATCACAAATTATATGTTCTAAGGAATTATGTCTAGTAAAATTGCATTTCTATGAACGTTAATTCAAGAAATATGGAGGAAGCCAAATTTCAAATAGAAGAAGGATGAAAAACCAGCAAGAACAAAAAATTTCATCTATCTTGAATCAAATAGAAAGACAAAGCCAACATATAAAGAAAAAGTTCATAAAAATGTTGAATCTTATATACGTTAACTCCAAAAGCCTACACTCTTCGTTATAAGTCGGAAATTGATTTCTGAGACTAAATTGTAAACTAGATAAACTCAATTCAACAGAAAAGTTTGAAAAATGTGTTATAATCACAATTAATATGTTCTAAGGCAATACGTCTAGAAAATATTGCATTTCTATGTACGTTGATTCAAAAAAAATATGAAGGAAGTCAAATTTCACAATAGAAGAAGGATGAAAGACCAAGAAGAACTAATCCAAATCCTAACAAATTTCATCTATTTGAATCAAATAGAAAGACAAAAGCCAAACACAAAAAGAAAGAGTTCATAAAAACGTTGACTTTTTATGCGTTAACACAAAAAGTTTACACACTTCGTTATACATATGAAATTGATTTCTGAAACTAAATTGTAAACTAGATAAACTCATCTTTAAGAAAAAGTTTGAAAAATGTTCGTAATCAAATAATATGTTTGGATTACGTCTAGTAAAAATTGCTTTCTATGTACGTTGATTCAAGAAAATATGAAGGAAGTCAAATTTCACAATAGAAGAAGGATAAAAGCCCATGCTGAACTAATCCAAATTCCAACAAATTTCATCTATTTGAATCAAATGAAAGACAAAGCCAAACATAAAGAAAGAGTTCATAAAAATGTTGAGTTTATATACGTTAACTCAAAAAAGTCTACACACTTTGTTATAAGTCTGAAATTGATTTCTGAAACTAAATTGTAAACTGGATAAACTCATCTTTAACAGAAAAAGTTTGAAAAATGTATTGTATTCACAATTAATATGTTCTAAGGCAATACGTCTAGAAAATATTGCATTTCTATGTACGTTGATTCAAAAAAATATGAAGGAAGTCAAATTTCACAATAGAAAAGGATGAAAGACCAAGAAGAACTAATCCAAATCCTAACAAATTTCATCTATCTTGAATCAAATAGAAAGACAAAAGCCAACACAAAAAAAGAGTTCATAAAAATGTTGATTTTATATACGTTAACACAAAAAAGTTTACACACTTCGTTATACATATGAAATTGATTTCTGAAACTAAATTGTAAACTAGATAAACTCATCTTTAACATAAAAAGTTTGAAAAATGTATCGTAATCACAAATAATATGTTTTGAGGCATTACGTCTAGTAAAAATTGCTTTTCTATGTACGTTGATTCAAGAAAATATGAAGGAAGTCAAATTTCACAATAGAAGAAGGATAAAAGCCCATGCTGAACTAATCCAAATTCCAACAAATTTCATCTATTTGAATCAAATTGAAAGACAAAGCCAAAGCATAAAGAAAGAGTTCATAAAAATGTTGATTTCATATACGTTAACTCAAAAAAGTCTACACACTTGTTATAAGTCTGAAATTGATTTCTGAAACTAAATTGTAAACTGGATAAACTCATCTTTAACAGAAAAAGTTTGAAAAATGTATTGTATCACAATTAATATGTTCTAAGGCAATACGTCTAGTAAAAATTGCATTTCTATGTACGTTGATTCAAGAAAATATGAAGGAAGTCAAATTTCACAATAGAAGAAGGATAAAAGCCCATGCTGAACTAATCCAAATTCCAACAAATTTCATCTATTTGAATCAAATTGAAAGACAAAGCCAACACAAAAAGAAAGAGTTCATAAAAATGTTGAATTTTATATACGTTAACTCAAAAAAGTCTACACATTTCGTTATAAGTCGGAAATTGATTTCCGTGACTAAATTGTAAACTAGATAAACTCATCTTTAACAGAAAAAGTTTGAAAAATGTATTTTAATCACAAATTATATGTTCTAAGGAATTATGTCTAGTAAAAATTGCATTTCTATGAACGTTAATTCAAGAAAATATGAGGAAGCCAAATTTCACAATAGAAGAAGGATGAAAAACCAGCAAGAACAACAAATTTCATCTATCTTGAATCAAATAGAAAGACAAAGCCAACATAAAAGAAAAAGTTCATAAAAATGTTGAATCTTATATACGTTAACTCCAAAAAGCCTACATCTTCGTTATAAGTCGGAAATTGATTTCTGAGACTAAATTGTAAACTAGATAAACTCAAATTAACAGAAAAAGTTTGAAAAATGTGTATAATCACAATTAATATGTTCTAAGGCAATACGTCTAGAAAATATGCATTTCTATGTACGTTGATTCAAAAAAATATGAAGGAAGTCAAATTTCACAATAGAAGAAGGATGAAAGACCAAGAAGAACTAATCCAAATCCTAACAAATTTCATCTATCTTGAATCAAATAGAAAGACAAAAGCCAACACAAAAAAAAGAGTTCATAAAAATGTTGAATTTTATATGCGTTAACACAAAAAAGTTTACACTTCGTTATACATTGAAATTGATTTCTGAAACTAAATTGTAAACTAGATAAACTCATCTTTAACAAAAAGTTTGAAAAATGTATCGTAATCACAATAATATGTTTTAAGGCATTACGTCTAGTAAAAATTGCTTTTCTATGTACGTTGATTCAAGAAAATATGAAGGAAGTCAAATTTCACAATAGAAGAAGGATAAAAGCCCATGCTGAACTAATCCAAATTCCAACAAATTTCATCTATTTGAATCAAATTGAAAGACAAAGCCAAAGCATAAAGAAAGAGTTCATAAAAATGTTGAGTTTCATATACGTTAACTCAAAAAAGTCTACACACTTTGTTATAAGTCTGAAATTGATTTCTGAAACTAAATTGTAAACTGGATAAACTCATCTTTAACAGAAAAAGTTTGAAAAATGTATTGTATTCACAATTAATATGTTCTAAGGCAATACGTCTAGTAAAAATTGCATTTCTATGTACGTTGATTCAAGAAAATATGAAGGAAGTCAAATTTCACAATAGAAGAAGGATAAAGCCCATGCTGAACTAATCCAAATCCAACAAATTTCATCTATTTGAATCAAATTGAAAGACAAAGCCAACACAAAAAGAAAGAGTTCATAAAAATGTTGAATTTTATATACGTTAACTCAAAAAAGTCTACACATTTCGTTATAAGTCGGAAATTGATTTCGTGACTAAATTGTAAACTAGATAAACTCATCTTTAACAGAAAAGTTTGAAAAATGTATTTTAATCACAAATTATATGTTCTAAGGAATTATGTCTAGTAAAAATTGCATTTCTATGAACGTTAATTCAAGAAAATATGGAGGAAGCCAAATTTCACAATAGAAGAAGGATGAAAACCAGCAAGAACAACAAATTTCATCTATCTTGAATCAAATGAAAGACAAAGCCAACGTATAAAGAAAAAGTTCATAAAAATGTTGAATCTTATATACGTTAACTCCAAAAAGCCTACACTCTTCGTTATAAGTCGGAAATTGATTTCTGAGACTAAATTGTAAACTAGTAAACTCAAATTTAACAGAAAAAGTTTGAAAAATGTGTTATAATCACAATTAATATGTTCTAAGGCAATACGTCTAGAAAATATTGCATTTCTATGTACGTTGATTCAAAAAAATATGAAGGAAGTCAAATTTCACAATAGAAGAAGGATGAAAGACCAAGAAGAACTAATCCAAATCCTAACAAATTTCATCTATCTTGAATCAAATAGAAAGACAAAAGCCAACACAAAAAGAAAGAGTTCATAAAAACGTTGATTTTATATGCGTTAACACAAAAAAGTTTACACACTTCGTTATACATTGAAATTGATTTCTGAAACTAAATTGTAAACTAGATAAACTCATCTTTAACATAAAAAGTTTGAAAAATGTATCGTAATCACAAATAATATGTTTTAAGGCATTACGTCTAGTAAAAATTGCTTTTCTATGTACGTTGATTCAAGAAAATATGAAGGAAGTCAAATTTCACAATAGAAGAAGGAAAGCCCATGCTGAACTAATCCAAATTCCAACAAATTTCATCTATTTGAATCAAATTGAAAGACAAAGCCAAAGCATAAAGAAAGAGTTCATAAAAATGTTGAGTTTCATATACGTTAACTCAAAAAAGTCTACACACTTTGTTATAAGTCTGAAATTGATTTCTGAAACTAAATTGTAAACTGGATAAACTCAAATTTAACAGAAAAAGTTTGAAAAATGTTGTAATCACAATTAATATGTTCTAAGGCAATACGTCTAGAAAATTGCATTTCTATGTACGTTGATTCAAAAAAATATGAAGGAAGAAATTTCACAATAGAAGAAGGATGAAAGACCAAGAACTAATCCAAATCCTAACAAATTTCATCTATTGAATCAAATAGAAAGACAAAAGCCAACACAAAAAGAAAGAGTTCATAAAAATGTTGACTTTTATATGCGTTAACACAAAAAGTTTACACACTTCGTTATACATATGAAATTGATTTCTGAAACTAAATTGTAAACTAGATAAACTCATCTTTAACATAAAAAGTTTGAAAAATGTTCGTAATCACAAAATATGTTTTGAGGCATTACGTCTAGTAAAAATTGCATTTCTATGTACGTTGATTCAAGAAAATATGAAGGAAGTCAAATTTCACAATAGAAGAAGGATAAAAGCCCATGCTGAACTAATCCAAATTCCAACAAATTTCATCTATTTGAATCAAATTGAAAGACAAAGCCAAAGCATAAAGAAAAGTTCATAAAAATGTTGATTTCATATACGTTAACTCAAAAAGTCTACACACTTCTGTTATAAGTCTGAAATTGATTTCTGAACTAAATTGTAAACTAGATAAACTCATCTTTAAAGAAAAAGTTTGAAAAATGTATTGTAATCACAATTAATATGTTCTAAGGCAATACGTCTAGTAAAAATTGCATTTCTATGTACGTTGATTCAAGAAAATATGAAGGAAGTCAAATTTCACAATAGAAGAAGGATAAAAGCCCATGCTGAACTAATCCAAATTCCAACAAATTTCATCTATTTGAATCAAATGAAAGACAAAGCCAACACAAAAAGAAAGAGTTCATAAAAATGTTGAATTTTATACGTTAACTCAAAAAAGTCTACACATTTCGTTATAAGTCGGAAATTGATTTCTGACTAAATTGTAAACTAGATAAACTCATCTTTAACAAAAAGTTTGAAAAATGTATTTAATCACAAATTAATATGTTCTAAGGAATACGTCTAGTAAAAATTGCATTTCTATGAACGTTGATTCAAGAAAATATGAGGAAGCCAAATTTCACAATAGAAGAAGGATAAAACCAGCAAGAACAACAAATTTCATCTATCTTGAATCAAATAGAAAGACAAAGCCAACATAAAGAAAAGTTCATAAAAATGTTGAATTTATATACGTTAACTCCAAAAAGTCTACACTCTTGTTATAAGTCGGAAATTGATTTCTGACTAAATTGTAAACTAGATAAACTCAAATTAACAGAAAAAGTTTGAAAAATGTGTTATAATCAATTAATATGTTCTAAGGCAATACGTCTAGAAAATATTGCATTTCTATGTACGTTGATTCAAAAAAATATGAAGGAAGTCAAATTTCACAATAGAAGAAGGATGAAAGACCAGAAGAACTAATCCAAATCCTAACAAATTTCATCTATCTTGAATCAAATAGAAAGACAAAAGCCAACACAAAAGAAAGAGTTCATAAAAACGTTGTTTTATATGCGTTAACACAAAAAGTTTACACACTTCGTTATACATATGAAATTGATTTCTGAAACTAAATTGTAAACTAGATAAACTCATCTTTAACAAAAAGTTTGAAAAATGTATGTAATCAAAATAATATGTTTGGACATTACGTCTAGTAAAAATTGCATTTCTATGTACGTTGATTCAAGAAAATATGAAGGAAGTCAAATTTCACAATAGAAGAAGGATAAAAGCCCATGCTGAACTAATCCAAATTCCAACAAATTTCATCTATTTGAATCAAATTGAAAGACAAAGCCAACACAAAAGAAAGAGTTCATAAAAATGTTGATTTCATATACGTTAACTCAAAAAAGTCTACACACTTGTTATAAGTCTGAAATTGATTTCTGAAACTAAATTGTAAACTGGATAAACTCATCTTTAACAGAAAAGTTTGAAAAATGTATTGTATCACTTAATATGTTCTAAGGCAATACGTCTAGTAAAAATTGCATTTCTATGTACGTTGATTCAAGAAAATATGAAGGAAGTCAAATTTCACAATAGAAGAAGGAAAAGCCCTGAACTAATCAAAATTCAACAAATTTCATCTATTTGAATCAAATGAAAGACAAAGCCAACACAAAAAGAAAGAGTTCATAAAAATGTTGAATTTATATACGTTAACTCAAAAAAGTCTACACACTTTCGTTATAAGTCGGAAATTGATTTCTGACTAAATTGTAAACTAGATAAACTCATCTTTAAGAAAAAGTTTGAAAAATGTATTGTATTCACAATTAATATGTTCTAAGGCATTACGTCTAGTAAAAATTGCATTTCTATGTACGTTGATTCAAGAAAATATGAAGGAAGTCAAATTTCACAATAGAAGAAGGATGAAAGACCAAGAAGAACTAATCCAAATCCTAACAAATTTCATCTATCTTGAATCAAATAGAAAGACAAAGCCAACAAAAAAGAAAGAGTTCATAAAAATGTTGAATTTTATATGCGTTAACTCAAAAAAGTTTACACACTTCGTTATACATCTGAAATTGATTTCTGACAAATTGTAAACTAGATAAACTCATCTTTACAAAAAAGTTTGAAAAATGTATCGTAATCACAAATAATATGTTTTAAGGCATTACGTCTAGTAAAAATTGCATTTCTATGTACGTTGATTCAAGAAAATATGAAGGAAGTCAAATTTCACAATAGAAGAAGGATAAAAGCCCATGCTGAACTAATCCAAATTCCAACAAATTTCATCTATTTGAATCAAATTGAAAGACAAAGCCAAAGCAAAAAGAAAGAGTTCATAAAAATGTTGAGTTTTATACGTTAACTCAAAAAAGTTACACACTTTGTTATAAGTCTGAAATTGATTTCTGAACTAAATTGTAAACTATAAACTCATCTTTAAAGAAAAGTTTGAAAAATGTATTGTATCACAATAATATGTTCTAAGGCATTACGTCTAGTAAAAATTGCATTTCTATGTACGTTGATTCAAGAAAATATGAAGGAAGTCAAATTTCACAATAGAAGAAGGATAAAAGCCCATGCTGAACTAATCCAAATTCCAACAAATTTCATCTATTTGAATCAAATTGAAAGACAAAGCCAACACAAAAAGAAAGAGTTCATAAAAATGTTGAATTTTATATACGTTAACTCAAAAAAGTCTACGCATTTCGTTATAAGTCGGAAATTGATTTCCGTGACTAAATTGTAAACTAGATAAACTCATCTTTAACAGAAAAAGTTTGAAAAATGTATTTTAATCACAAATTATATGTTCTAAGGAATTATGTCTAGTAAAAATTGCATTTCTATGAACGTTAATTCAAGAAAATATGGAGGAAGCCAAATTTCACAATAGAAGAAGGATGAAAAACCAGCAAGAACAACAAATTTCATCTATCTTGAATCAAATAGAAAGACAAAGCCAACATATAAAGAAAAAGTTCATAAAAATGTTGAATCTTATATACGTTAACTCCAAAAAGCCTACACTCTTCGTTATAAGTCGGAAATTGATTTCTGAGACTAAATTCTAAACTAGATAAACTCAAATTTAACAGAAAAAGTTTGAAAAATGTGTTATAATCACAATTAATATGTTCTAAGGCAATACGTCTAGAAAATATTGCATTTCTATGTACGTTGATTCAAAAAAATATGAAGGAAGTCAAATTTCACAATAGAAGAAGGATGAAAGACCAAGAAGAACTAATCCAAATCCTAACAAATTTCATCTATCATGAATCAAATAGAAAGACAAAAGCCAACAGAAAAAGAAAGAGTTCATAAAAACGTTGACTTTTATATGCGTTAACACAAAAAAGTTTACAAACTTCGTTATACATATGAAATTGATTTCTGAAACTAAATTGTAAACTAGATAAACTCATCTTTAACATAAAAAGTTTGAAAAATGTATCGTAATCACAAATAATATGTTTTAAGGCATTACGTCTAGTAAAAATTGCTTTTCTATGTACGTTGATTTAAGAAAATATGAAGGAAGTCAAATTTCACAATAGAAGAAGGATAAAAGCCATGCTGAACTAATCCAAATTCCAACAAATTTCATCTATTTGAATCAAATTGAAAGACAAAGCCAAAGCATAAAGAAAGAGTTCATAAAAATGTTGAGTTTCATATACGTTAACTCAAAAAAGTCTACACACTTTGTTATAAGTCTGAAATTGATTTCTGAAACTATATTGTATACTGGATAAACTCATCTTTAACAGAAAAAGTTTGAAAAATGTATTGTATTCACAATTAATATGTTCTAAGGCAATACGTCTAGAAAAAATATCATTTCTATGTACATTGATTCAAGAAAATATGAAGGAAGTCAAATTTCACAATAGAAGAAGGATAAAAGCCCATGCTGAACTAATCCAAATTCCAACAAATTTCATCTATTTGAATCAAATTGAAAGACAAAGCCAATACAAAAATAAAGAATTCATAAAAATGTTAGATTTTTTATACGTTAACTCAAAAAAGTCTACACTCTTCGTTATAAGTCGGAAGTTGATTTCTGAAACTAAATTGTAAACTAGATAAACTCATCTTTAAGAGAAAAAGTTTGAAAAATGTATTGTATTCACAATTAATATGTTCTAAGGCATTACATCTAGTAAAAATTGCATTTCTGTGTACGTTGATTCAAGAAAATATGAAGGAAGTCAAATTTCACAATAGAGGATGGATGAAAGACCAAGAAGAACTAATCCAAATCCTAACAAATTTCATCTATCTTGAATCAAATATAAAGACAAAAGCCAACACAAAAAGAAAGAGTTCATAAAAATGTTGAATCTTATATACGTTAACTCCAAAAAGTCTACACTCTTCGTTATAAGTCGGAAATTGATTTCTGGGACTAAATTGTAAACTAGATAAACTCAAATTTAACAGAAAAAGTTTGAAAAATGTATTGTATTCACAATTAATATGTTCTAAGGCATTACGTCTAGTAAAAATTGCATTTCTATGTACGTTGATTCAAGAAAATATGAAGGAAGTCAAATTTCACAATAGAAGAAGGATAAAAGCCCATGCTGAACTAATCCAAATTCCAACAAATTTCATCTATTTGAATCAAATTGAAAGATAAAGCCAAAGCAAAAAGAAAGAGTTCATAAAAATGTTGAGTTTCATATACGTTAACTCAAAAAAGTCTACACACTTTGTTATAAGTCTGAAATTGATTTCTGAAACTAAATTGTAAATTGGATAAACTCAAATTTAACAGAAAAAGTTTGAAAAATGTGTTATAATCACAATTAATATGTTCTAAGGCAATACGTCTAGAAAATATTGCATTTCTATGTACGTTGATTCAAAAAAATATGAAGGAGAAATTTCAAAATAGAAGAAGGATGAAATACCAAGAAGAACTAATCCAAATCCTAACAAATTTCATCTATGTTGAATCAAATAGAAAGACAAAAGCCAACACAAAAAGAAAGAGTTCATAAAAACGTTGACTTTTATATGCGTTAACACAAAAAAGTTTACACACTTCGTTATACATATGAAATTGATTTCTGAAACTAAATTGTAAACTAGATAAACTCATCTTTAACATAAAAAGTTTGAAAAATGTATCGTAATCACAAATAATATGTTTTGAGGCATTACGTCTAGTAAAAATTGCTTTTTTATGTACGTTGATTCAAGAAAATATGAAGGAAGTCAAATTTCACAATAGAAGAAGGATAAAAGCCCATGCTAAACTAATCCAAATTCCAACAAATTTCATCTATTTGAATCAATTTGAAAGACAAAGCCAAAGCATAAAGAAATAGTTCATAAAAATGTTGAGTTTCATATACGTTAACTCAAAAAAGTCTACACACTTTGTTATAAGTCTGAAATTGATTTCTGAAACTAAATTGTAAACTGGATAAACTCATCTTTAACAGAAAAAGTTTGAAAAATGTATTGTATTCACAATTAATATGTTCTAAGGCAATACGTCTAGTAAAAATTGCATTTCTATGTACGATGATTCAAGAAAATATGAAGGAAGTCAAATTTCACAATAGAAGAAGGATAAAAGCCCATGCTGAACTAATCCAAATTCCAACAAATTTCATCTATTTGAATCAAATTGAAAGACAAATCCAACACAAAAAGAAAGAGTTCATAAAAATGTTGAATTTTATATACGTTAACTCAAAAAAGTCTACACATTTCGTTATAAGTCGGAAATTGATTTCCGTGACTAAATTGTAAACTAGATAAACTCATCTTTAACAGAAAAAGTTTGAAAAATGTATTTTAATCACAAATTATATGTTCTAAGGAATTATGTCTAGTAAAAATTGCATTTCTATGAACGTTAATTCAAGAAAATATGGAGGAAGCCAAATTTCACAATAGAAGAAGGATGAAAAACCAGCAAGAACAACAAATTTCATCTATCTTGAATCAAATAGAAAGACAAAGCCAACATATAAAGAAAAAGTTCATAAAAATGTTGAATCTTATATACGTTAACTCCAAAAAGCCTACACTCTTCGTTATAAGTCGGAAATTTATTTCTGAGACTAAATTGTAAACTAGATAAACTCAAATTCAACAGAAAAAGTTTAAAAAATGTGTAATAATCACAATTAATATGTTCTAAGGCAATACGTCTAGAAAATATTGCATTTCTATGTACGTTGATTCAAAAAAATATGAAGGAAGTCAAATTTCACATTAGAAGAAGGATGAAAGACCAAGAAGAACTAATCCAAATCCTAACAAATTTCATCTATCTTAAATCAAATAGAAAGACAAAAGGCAACACAAAAATAAAGAGTTCATAAAAATGTTGAATTTTATATGCGTTAACACAAAAAAGTTTACACACTTCGTTATACGTATTAAATTGATTTCTGAAACTAAATTGTAAACTAGATAAACTCATCTTTAACATAAAAAGTTTGAAAAATGTATCGTAATCGCAAGTAATATGTTTTAAGGCATTACGTCTAGTAAAAATTGCTTTTCTATGTACGTTGATTCAAGAAAATATGAAGGAAGTCAAATTTCACAATAGAAGAAGGATAAAAGCCATGCTGAACTAATCCAAATTCCAACAAATTTCATCTATTTGAATCAAATTGAAAGACAAAGCCAAAGCATAAAGAAAGAGTTCATAAAAATGTTGAGTTTCATATACGTTAACTCAAAAAAGTCTACACACTTTGTTATAAGTCTGAAATTGATTTCTGAAACTAAATTGTAAATTGGATAAACTCAAATTTAACAGAAAAAGTTTGAAAAATGTGTTATAATCACAATTAATATGTTCTAAGGCAATACGTCTAGAAAATATTGCATTTCTATGTACGTTGATTCAAAAAAATATGAAGGAGAAATTTCACAATAGAAGAAGGATGAAAGACCAAGAAGAACTAATCCAAATCCTAACAAATTTCATCTATGTTGAATCAAATAGAAAGACAAAAGCCAACACAAAAAGAAAGAGTTCATAAAAACGTTGACTTTTATATGCGTTAACACAAAAAAGTTTACACACTTCGTTATACATATGAAATTGATTTCTGAAACTAAATTGTAAACTAGATAAACTCATCTTTAACATAAAAAGTTTGAAAAATGTATCGTAATCACAAATAATATGTTTTGAGGCATTACGTCTAGTAAAAATTGCTTTTCTATGTACGTTGATTCAAGAAAATATGAAGGAAGTCAAATTTCACAATAGAAGAAGGATAAAAGCCCATGCTAAACTAATCCAAATTCCAACAAATTTCATCTATTTGAATCAATTTGAAAGACAAAGCCAAAGCATAAAGAAAGAGTTCATAAAAATGTTGAGTTTCATATACGTTAACTCAAAAAAGTCTACACACTTTGTTATAAGTCTGAAATTGATTTCTGAAACTAAATTGTAAACTGGATAAACTCATCTTTAACAGAAAAAGTTTGAAAAATGTATTGTATTCACAATTAATATGTTCTAAGGCAATACGTCTAGTAAAAATTGCATTTCTATGTACGTTGATTCAAAAAAATATGAAGGAAGTCAAATTTCACAATAGAAGAAGGATGAAAGACCAAGAAGAACTAATCCAAATCCTAACAAATTTCATCTATCTTGAATCAAATAGAAAGACAAAAGCCAACACAAAAAGAAAGAGTTCATAAAAATGTTGAATTTTATATGCGTTAACACAAAAAAGTTTACAAACTTCGTTATACATCTGAAATCGATTTCTGAGACTAAATTGTAAACTATATAAACTCATCTTTAACAGAAAAAGTTTGAAAAATATATTGTAATCAAAAATAATATGTTCTAAGGCATTACGTCTAGTAAAAATTGCATTTCTATGTACGTTGATTCAAGAAAATATGAAGGAAGTCAAATTTCACAATAGAAGAAGAATAAAAGCCAATGTTGAACTAATCCAAATTCCAACAAATTTCATCTATTTGAATCAAATTGAAAGACAAATCCAAAGCATAAAGAAAGATTTCATAAAAATGTTGAGTTTCATATACGTTAACTCAAAAAAGTCTACACACTTTGTTATAAGTCTGAAATTGATTTCTGAAACTAAATTGTAAATTGGATAAACTCAAATTTAACAGAAAAAGTTTGAAAAATGTGTTATAATCACAATTAATATGTTCTAAGGCAATACGTCTAGAAAATATTGCATTTTTATGTACGTTGATTCAAAAAAAATATGAAGGAGAAACTTCACAATAGAAGAAGGATGAAAGACCAAGAAGAACTAATCCAAATCCTAACAAATTTCATCTATGTTGAATCAAATAGAAAGACAAAAGCCAACACAAAAAGAAAGAGTTCATAAAAACGTTGACTTTTATATGCGTTAACACAAAAAAGTTTACACACTTCGTTATACATATGAAATTGATTTCTGAAACTAAATTGTAAACTGGATAAACTCATCTTTAACAGAAAAAGTTTGAAAATGTATCGTAATCGCAAGTAATATGTTTTAAGGCATTACGTCTAGTAAAAATTGCTTTTCTATGTACGTTGATTCAAGAAAATATGAAGGAAGTCAAATTTCACAATAGAAGAAGGATAAAAGCCCATGCTGAACTAATCCAAATTCCAACAAATTTCATCTATTTGAATCAAATTGAAAGACAAAGCCAAAGCATAAAGAAAGAGTTCATAAAAATGTTGAGTTTCATATACGTGAACTCAAAAAAGTCTACACACTTTGTTATAAGTCTGAAATTGATTTCTGAAACTAAATTGTAAACTGGATAAACTCATCTTTAACAGAAAAAGTTTGAAAAATGTATTGTATTCACAATTAATATGTTCTAAGGCAATACGTCTAGTAAAAATTGCATTTCTATGTACGTTGATTCAAGAAAATATGAAGGAAGTCAAATTTCACAATAGAAGAAGGATAAAAGCCCATGCTGAACTAATCCAAATTCCAACAAATTTCATCTATTTGAATCAAATTGAAAGACAAATCCAACACTGATAAGTACGTAAGTGATACATTTTATACCCATATTTATATTAGATATGACTCGATATTTGGCTAATAACACTATTTTAGTGCTTTTGTAGAAAGTACAGGAAAATTAGACCATCCGAAGAATAAACACGTAAAGTTGGAGCTAAAATGGAGTTTGTGACTACACTGGTATTGGCATCCCTGCGAACTATCAAGTTGCTGCACTCACTTAGTTCACGTACAGTCCAGAGTAGTGGGGACGAGAGCAGCCTTCACTTGTTTAACCCAAGCACGGCCCACTAATGGCTAAGATGAAAAGGGGGACGTGGCTTATTCTGTGGTATTTTCTACCACATCTCTTTTTTGGTCGAAACAGAAGAAGAAATTTGCATTTCTCAAGCTAGCATCTGCCGAACATATTGTTTGTCTGTGCATACAACACATCAATGAGATCTTGGATCTGAATGGAGATGGCAGTGGAAGGAGGATGCAGTTGGCGAGCTTGGTTGGTGGCTTGCCGGTCATGAAAAGAATTGTCCTCATGGTGGTTAGAAGTTCACAAAAGAGATGCCTGAAAGGGGATTCAGCAGATGTATTTGCAGGCTCGGATAATGCAGGCAGTGGTGCGCTGTTGATAGCTTGCTGGTGATTTGGAGGAGTTCTCAGTCGAGAAAACCAAGCATGAGAAAGAAATGGACGTTGCTGCCTTTGGTGCTCTGAACGGATTTAGATTGTGTAGCTTGACTCGGGCATAGAATGGGGATGATTTGAACTGACTGGAAATGAGTGGAGTTTCGTTTCAGCTGAGTAATGATGGTTTTGGCGGAACATTTGCTGGTGGATTTGGTATAACGGAGATCAAATTATTATTCTCATACTGGTGTTGACTTGGTGGCATGACGCTGGGTGATCTGGGGTTTATTGGCAGCATCGGGTCTGGAAGGTTATACTGTGCCCGGATTTGGCAGATGGAGGCTATTGTGAATGAAGAGATGATTGTGTTGGGTCAGGCTTAGGAGCAGCAAAACAAGGTGATGATTGGCGTTGGTCGATGGCTGGCTCAGTTTGGTTGGTTCGAGAAGATGCTGTTTCGGAACAGGAAGTGGTGTTTCATTTGCAGCAGGCAGTGAACGTACAGAGAAGGTATATATACGTACGCTGAGAAGATGGGTTTGCATGGGATTCATTGGTTGAGTCTCTGCTGGTGACGACGAGATGCCTGCGAAGTAGAGACAGTGGTGTTTACGGCAACAGATGAAGGGATCGTGTTTGCATGATGGAGCAGTCGAGCTGGTGTTGCTGCTGTCATTGACTCATGACTGTAAACGACAGATTGGAAGTTCTGTAGAAGATTAAAAACGAAGAACAGTGGCTGAATAGCAGTGTTTCGGGGCATGACTGCCAGTAGTGGATTTGCAGAGGAGTATGGGATGGAATCGAGCTTCAAATCTTATTGGTGGTGGATCGAATCTGCTGGGAAAATAATGGCAGTGCTGGTATTAAATGATGGTGAAGATTGATTGCAGCGCCAGCGTGTTGTTTCGGAACAGGAAGTGGTGTTTCATTTGCAGCAGGCAGTGAACGTACAGAGAAGGTATATATACGTACGCTGAGAAGATGGGTTTGCATGGGATTCATTGGTTGAGTCTCTGCTGGTGACGACGAGATGCCTGCGAAGTAGAGAAGCAGTGGTGTTTACGGCAACAGATGAAGGATCGTGTTTGCATGAATGGAGCAGTCGAGCTGGTGTTGCTGTCATTGACTCTCATGACTGTAAACGACAGATTGGAAGTTCTGTAGAAGATTAAAAACGAAGAACAGTGGCTGAATAGGCAGTGTTTCGGGCATGAATGCCAGTAGTGGATTTGCAGAGGAGTATGGGGATGGAATCGAGCTTCAAATCTTATTGGTGGTGGATCGAATCTGCTGGGAAAATAATGGCAGTGCTGGTATTAAATGATGGTGAAGATTGATTGCAGCGCCAGCGTGTGGAATTTGGGGTCTCTGACTTCGACTCTTAATGTGGATGTTGGACCTGAGGCTATATGGACCATGATTGTTGGGCTTAGGTAATTATACTAGGTCTTAGTCGGACTTGTTTGCAGCACTAATTATAAAGGAATGAGAAGAAACAAAATAAGAGACGGGGAAGAGGCTGCGGTGAAAAGCGATACAGGAAGAAAAAAACGGCCAGAGGGCGCGGAGGAGAGTACTTCTCTGTTAGTGACAGACGAGAGGGAGAAGTGCGGCCGCCTTGGAAGTTTCTAGAGTACAAGAACCAGAGGCGACAAAGTCGATATCGGTTTAATCCTTTCTCTTTTGTTAATCTTTTTATGGATTTTGAGAAAGCCATGGCTAGCTAGAACCATGTTAGGGTTTAGGTAGAACCCAATTTTATTATGAAAACTCTACATTTATATGCTTAAATAATGATTTGAATGACTAGTAATTTATCTTCACAAAAGCTTGGTATCTAATTGTTTATGTGATTTTGTTGATTATTTATGCTTTTCATTGATATTTCGTATTTTGGTTATCCCTTGACGTGATATGCTTTAGAATTGATAGGTAATGCTTAGATCACTACCCATGAAGTGAAGAGATTACAGCGGAGAACACAGTATTTGAAAAAGCATGAAATATTTTTTAACGATTAGTAAGCTTGCATAATTAATTGGTGGAAACCGAAAATCCTAACAACCCATTTCCATTTTATTCATTGTTAGACTTGTTATTATTTCATTTTGTTCCAAATTTCCGAAAACTCTTTAAAACATCATCTTGTTAATTAGTTATTCTTGGTATTAGTTGGTAGAGTATTTCACACTCCTCGTGGGAACAACCTGTACTTGCCATTGTCTACTAGTTAGACGTTGTGCACTTGCAGTATTTTATTGTAGGTTTCCCAACCTACCAAGTTTTTGGCGCCGCTGCCGGGGAGTGGTTGCATAATACACTCTGATTGATATCAATTTTTGTATATAGTTTATTTTCATTTTTTGTACATTTTTTTTTCTCTTTTAGATTTTTTTTTTTAGTTCCTTTTTACGCAGTTTATTTGATTTTTTTTTAGGTACCTTAGAAAGTGCTGCGGGTGAAAAGAAAGTATGGATTCACAAAGCTTTTACAAGAGCAACTTGGAAGATCCATTAGAGGTTTGCTTAGCTCATTTTGGGTATGATTTTGATGATGATAGTGTTATTTTGAAGTCAATGCCTTATTAAACTCCACACCGCTGCTAGACAACAATAAATGGAAGCCCAAACTAGAACCTCTAGTTTTGCCCGAGCTTCGACTAGTTCCATCAGTCGAGAAGCTCTGACTTTGACCCTTAAGCTATTAAGTTATGATTGTTTTCATCTTGGAGATATTAATACTGAAACTGTTGTTTCTGAGAATGGGTCAATTAGTCATGATATTATTGCGCCATTGAGCCTTTGTTCCACGGATGAATTTGAGCCAATATCTGTTTGTGTGTCTGATTTTGTTGAATTTGAACCAATATCCGTCAAAGTTATTACCGCTGATTTAGAGCCTGATTTAGGGCATGCACCTCAGCGAGAAGCTATTAAACAATTTATATCTCATTGTGTGAATGATTTACATTTCCCGACAATACATGACTTGATTACCAAAGATTATTTATAAGGGGATGGATTCACATGTATTTTTGGATGAATATAGTGTTTGCAGGTGCATATTTTCAGCCGACCGGACTAGTTGGGATGATCCTCAACTTTCAGACTCTATATATATGATTGGATGTCTACTTTGGGGTACCAGCCCCACCTTGTTTGAGGATATTTACTGACAGCTAGGAAACAAATACATTTCACTTCTTGGGAGGTATCCATATTCATGCGACACGGTAATATCTTTCCTTATCTCTTTTGCTTCATTGGTAGCAGTTTCTCCCTTGTTCATGCTTTTAATTTCATCTTTAGAACATTGAGGACAATGTTAGATTTAAGTTTGGGGGTATGGAGAAACTTTTTAGTTGCAATATGAATAAATAAACTCCCGAGCTTAGAAATTTATGCCTATTGAGGATTGCACTAACTAATCTAAGTGGATGGAAGCATGTTTGGTTATAGGAGTTTGAGGAACCAATCTGATTAGATGGAAACATCTAAAGAGTCTATTCATAAAAGCACAGAGCTCAGTGTTAGAAATAACATGATAGTTTCACCATATCTCGTTGAGTCCTTTTCACTTCTATTTTTATTTTGTTTTAAACTATGTTTCTCTAAGTGATAGGTGGGGGGGCCCACGATTCAAGTTGTTACCAATGCTAGGGTGAATTAGAGTGATTGAGATACCATGAAAAAAAAAAGAGTTGAAAAAAAAAAAAAAGTTGAAAAAGAAAGAGAAAAGAGATGAAAAAAAAAAGAGAAAAGAAATGTAGTTACCAAAAGTAGAAAGAAAAAAAAAAAAAAAAAAAAGAAGAAAAAGAAAAAAAATATTGAGACCAGACCATTTGACCAAAAGGAATAAATTCAATAAAGTCGACCACTGGTACCCTTGTATATGCCAGTTTGTTGACCTAGAGTTAGGTTTCGACCACTGTACCCTTGTATATGCCAGTGTGTTGATATTAGTCAGACTGATATCTCAATCCATTAGGATAGGTTCATTTTGGCGGAGGCCTTCAGACAGATATGGGAAACGTCGTTCACTTAGTAAACTTCAAAACCATCTATGTTTTCTATATCCATCTTCTTGATCTATCCATGTGATTAGTTTTGACTCCGAATATGATGTCCATAGTGCAACTATCTTAGTAGAGCTCTGTCACTTTATATGAATTTTAGTATGCTTGAGTGCAAACTCGTGTACAACAATTGGAATTTCGCATCAGGGTACTTCTTCTTGTAATCAATAAGTATGCCAAACAAGGAGGTTCTTTAGTGCTTTCCAAGGTTCTGCGTAGACAGCTAGGGTCTGGAGTAAAAGATTTTGTGGGTATATCTCTGGTAAGCCCTCCCGAGACTATAACTCGGCCACTAGGGACACCTAGGGGTTTAAAGGCTTATTGCATACGCTAAATGCAATCGACGATGCCTGCGACAGTGAGTTAGGATTTTATTTTCTAAATTTGATTTGCTCGGGACTAGCAAACACAAAAAGAAAGAGTTCATAAAAATGTTGAATTTTATATACGTTAACTCAAAAAAGTCTACACATTTCGTTATAAGTCGGAAATTGATTTCCGTGACTAAATTGTAAACTAGATAAACTCATCTTTAATAGAAAAAGTTTGAAAAATGTATTTTAATCACAAATTATATGTTCTAAGGAATTATGTCTAGTAAAAATTGCATTTCTATGAACGTTAATTCAAGAAAATATGGAGGAAGCCAAATTTCACAATAGAAGAAGGATGAAAAACCAGCAAGAACAACAAATTTCATCTATCTTGAATCAAATAGAAAGACAAAGCCAACGTATAAAGAAAAAGTTCATAAAAATGTTGAATCTTATATACGTTAACTCCAAAAAGCCTACACTCTTCGTTATAAGTCGGAAATTGATTTCTGAGAATAAATTGTAAACTAGGTAAACTCAAATTTAACAGAAAAGTTTGAAAAATGTGTATAATCACAATTAATATGTTCTAAGGCAATACGTCTAGAAAATATTGCATTTCTATGTACGTTGATTCAAAAAAATATGAAGGAAGTCAAATTTCACAATAGAAGAAGGATGAAAGACCAAGAAGAACTAATCCAAATCGTAACAAATTTCATCTATCTTGAATCAAATAGAAAGACAAAGCAACACAAAAATAAAGAGTTCATAAAAATGTTGAATTTTATATGCGTTAACACAAAAAAGTTTACACACTTCGTTATACGTATTAAATTGATTTCTGAAACTAAATTGTAAACTAGATAAACTCATCTTTAACATAAAAAGTTTGAAAAATGTATCGTAATCGCAAGTAATATGTTTTAAGGCATTACGTCTAGTAAAAATTGCTTTTCTATGTACGTTGATTCAAGAAAATATGAAGGAAGTCAAATTTCACAATAGAAGAAGGATAAAAGCCATGCTGAACTAATCCAAATTCCAACAAATTTCATCTATTTGAATCAAATTGAAAGACAAAGCCAAAGCATAAAGAAGAGTTCATAAAATGTTGAGTTTCATATACGTTAACTCAAAAAAGTCTACACACTTTGTTATAAGTCTGAAATTGATTTCTGAAACTAAATTGTAAATTGGATAAACTCAAATTTAACAGAAAAAGTTTGAAAAATGTGTTATAATCACAATTAATATGTTCTAAGGCAATACGTCTAGAAAATATTGCATTTCTATGTACGTTGATTCAAAAAAATATGAAGGAGAAATTTCACAATAGAAGAAGGATGAAAGACCAAGAAGAACTAATCCAAATCCTAACAAATTTCATCTATGTTGAATCAAATAGAAAGACAAAAGCCAACACAAAAAGAAAGAGTTCATAAAAACGTTGACTTTTATATGCGTTAACACAAAAAAGTTTACACACTTCGTTATACATATGAAATTGATTTCTGAAACTAAATTGTAAACTAGATAAACTCATCTTTAACATAAAAAGTTTGAAAAATGTATCGTAATCACAAATAATATGTTTTGAGGCATTACGTCTAGTAAAAATTGCTTTTCTATGTACGTTGATTCAAGAAAATATGAAGGAAGTCAAATTTCACAATAGAAGAAGGATAAAAGCCCATGCTAAACTAATCCAAATTCCAACAAATTTCATCTATTTGAATCAATTTGAAAGACAAAGCCAAAGCATAAAGAAAGAGTTCATAAAAATGTTGAGTTTCATGTACGTTAACTCAAAAAAGTCTACACACTTTGTTATAAGTCTGAAATTGATTTCTGAAACTAAATTGTAAATTGGATAAACTCAAATTTAACAGAAAAAGTTTGAAAAATGTGTTATAATCACAATTAATATGTTCTAAGGCAATACGTCTAGAAAAAATATCATTTCTATGTACATTGATTCAAGAAAATATGAAGGAAGTCAAATTTCACAATAGAAGAAGGATAAAAGCCCATGCTGAACTAATCCAAATTCCAACAAATTTCATCTATTTGAATCAAATTGAAAGACAAAGCCAATACAAAAATAAAGAATTCATAAAAATGTTAGATTTTTATACGTTAACTCAAAAAAGTCTACACTCTTCGTTATAAGTCGGAAGTTGATTTCTGAAACTAAATTGTAAACTAGATAAACTCATCTTTAAGAGAAAAAGTTTGAAAAATGTATGTATTCACAATTAATATGTTCTAAGGCATTACATCTAGTAAAAATTGCATTTCTCTGTACGTTGATTCAAGAAAATATGAAGGAAGTCAAATTTCACAATAGAAGAAGGATGAAAGACCAAGAAACTAATCCAAATCCTAACAAATTTCATCTATCTTGAATCAAATAGAAAGACAAAGCCAACACAAAAGAAAGAGTTCATAAAAATGTTGAATTTTTATGCGTTAACTCAAAAAAGTTTACACACTTCGTTATACATCTGAAATTGATTTCTGTGACCAAATTGTAAACTAGATAAACTCATCTTTCACACAAAAGTTTGAAAAATGTATCGTAATCACAAATAATATGTTTTAAGGTATTACGTCTAGTAAAAATTGCATTTCTATGTACGTTGATTCAAGAAATATGAAGGAAGTCAAATTTCACAATAGAAGAAGGATAAAATCCCATGCTGAACTAATCAAAATTCCAACAAATTTCATCTATTTGAATCAAATTGAAAGACAAAGCCAAAGCAAAAAGAAAGAGTTCATAAAAATGTTGAGTTTCATATACGTGAACTCAAAAAACTTTACACACTTCATGATACATCTGAAATTGATTTCTGAGACTAAATTGTAAACTAAATAAATTAATCTTTAAAAGCAAAAGTTTGAAAAATGTATTGTAATCACAAATAATATGTTCTAAGGCATTACGTCTAGTAAAAATTGCATTTCTATGTACGTTGATTCAAGAAATATGAAGGAAGTCAAATTTCACAATAGAAGAAGGATAAAGCCCATGCTGAACTAATCCAAATTCCAACAAATTTCATCTATTTGAATCAAATTGAAAGACAAAGCCAACACAAAAAGAAAGAGTTCATAAAAATGTTGAATTTATATACGTTAACTCAAAAAAGTCTACACATTTCGTTATAAGTCGGAAATTGATTTCGTGACTAAATTGTAAACTAGATAAACTCATCTTTAACCGAAAAAGTTTGAAAAATGTATTTAATCACTAATTATGTTCTAAGGAATTATGTCTAGTAAAAATTGCATTTCTATGAACGTTAATTCAAGAAAATATGGAGGAAGCCAAATTTCACAATAG
Source organism: Papaver somniferum (assembly GCF_003573695.1). Classification (NCBI taxonomy): domain Eukaryota; kingdom Viridiplantae; phylum Streptophyta; class Magnoliopsida; order Ranunculales; family Papaveraceae; genus Papaver; species Papaver somniferum. The sequence goes on from NC_039358.1 coordinate 107,621,422, forward strand.
AAGAAGGATGAAAAACCAGCAAGAACAACAAATTTCATCATCTTGAATCAAATAGAAAGACAAAGCCAACATATAAAGAAAAAGTTCATAAAAATGTTGAATCTTATATACGTTAACTCCAAAAAGCCTACACTCTTTGTTATAAGTCGGAAATTGATTTCTGAGACTAAATTGTAAACTAGATAAACTCAAATTCAACAGAAAAAGTTTGAAAAATGTGTTATAATCACAATTAATATGTTCTAAGGCAATACGTCTAGAAAATATTGCATTTCAATGTACGTTGATTCAAAAAAATATGAAGGAAGTCAAATTTCACAATAGAAAAGGATGAAAGACCAAGAAGAAAAAATCCAAATCCTAAAAATCATTCATATCTTGAATCAAATAGAAAGACAAAAGCCAACACAAAAAGAAAGAGTTCATAAAAACGTTGACTTTTATATGCGTTAACACAAAAAAGTTACACACTTCGTTACACATATGAAATTGATTTCTGAAACTAAATTGTAAACTATATAAACTCATCTTTAACATAAAAAGTTTGAAAAATGTATCGTAATCAAAATAATATGTTTTGAACATTACGTCTAGTAAAAATTGCTTTTCTATGTACGTTGATTCAAGAAAATATGAAGGAAGTCAAATTTCACAATAGAAGAAGGATAAAAGCCCATGCTGAACTAATCCAAATTCCAAAAATTTCATCTATTTGAATCAAATTGAAAGACAAAGCCAACCAAAAGAAAGAGTTCATAAAAATGTTGAGTTTCATATACGTTAACTCAAAAAAGTCTACACACTTTGTTATAAGTCTGAAACTAAATTGTAAACTGGATAAACTCATCTTTAACAGAAAAAGTTTGAAAAATGTATTGTATTCACAATTAATATGTTCTAAGGCAATACGTCTAGTAAAAATTGCATTTCTATGTACGTTGATTCAAGAAAAATGAAGGAAGTCAAATTTCACAATAGAAGAAGGATAAAACCATGCTGAACTAATCCAAATTCCAACAAATTTCATCTATTTGAATCAAATTGAAAGACAAAACCACAAAAAGAAAGAGTTCATAAAAATGTTGAATTTTATATACGTTAACTCAAAAAAGTCTACACATTTGTTATAAGTCGGAAATTGATTTCCGACTAAATTGTAAACTAGATAAACTCATCTTTAAGAGAAAAGTTTGAAAAATGTATTGTATTCACAATTAATATGTTCTAAGGCATACAACTAGTAAAAATTGCATTTCTGTGTACGTTGATTCAAGAAAATATGAAGGAAGTCAAATTTCACAATAGAAAAGGATGAAAGACCAAGAAGAACTAATCCAAATCCTAACAAATTTCATCTATCTTGAATCAAATAGAAAGACAAAGCCAACACAAAAAGAAAGAGTTCATAAAAATGTTGAATTTTATATGCGTTAACTCAAAAATTACACACTTCGTTATACATCTGAAATTGATTTCTGTGACTAAATTGTAAACTAGATAAACTCATCTTTCAACAAAAAGTTTGAAAAATGTATCGTAATCACAATAATATGTTTTAAGGCATTACGTCTAGTAAAAATTGCATTTCTATGTACGTTGATTCAAGAAAATATGAAGGAAGTCAAATTTCACAATAGAAGAAGGATAAAAGCCCATGCTGAACTAATCCAAATTCCAACAAATTTCATCTATTTGAATCAAATTGAAAGACAAAGCCAAAGCAAAAAGAAAGAGTTCATAAAAATGTTGAGTTTAATACGTTAACTCAAAAAACTTTACACACTTCATGATACATCTGAAATTGATTTCTGAACTAAATTGTAAACTAATAAATCATCTTTAAAAGCAAAAGTTTGAAAAATGTATTGTAATCACAATAATATGTTCTAAGGCATTACGTCTAGTAAAAATTGCATTTCTATGTACGTTGATTCAAGAAAATATGAAGGAAGTCAAATTTCACAATAGAAGAAGGATAAAAGCCCATGCTGAACTAATCCAAATTCCAACAAATTTCATCTATTTGAATCAAATTGAAAGACAAAGCCAACACAAAAAGAAAGAGTTCATAAAAATGTTGAATTTTATATACGTTAACTCAAAAAAGTCTACACATTTCGTTATAAGTCGGAAATTGATTTCCGTGACTAAATTGTAAACTAGATAAACTCATCTTTAACAGAAAAAGTTTGAAAAATGTATTTTAATCACAATTATATGTTCTAAGGAATTATGTCTAGTAAAAATTGCATTTCTATGAACGTTAATTCAAGAAAATATGGAGGAAGCCAAATTTCACAATAGAAGAAGGATGAAAAACCAGCAAGAACAACAAATTTCATCTATCTTGAATCAAATAGAAAGACAAAGCCAACATATAAAGAAAAAGTTCATAAAAATGTTGAATCTTATATACGTTAACTCCAAAAAGCCTACACTCTTTTATAAGTCGGAAATTGATTTCTGAGACTAAATTGTAAACTAGATAAACTCAAATTTAACAGAAAAAGTTTGAAAAATGTTATAATCACAATTAATATGTTCTAAGGCAATACGTCTAGAAAATATTGCATTTCTATGTACGTTGATTCAAAAAATATGAAGGAAGTCAAATTTCACAATAGAAGAAGGATGAAAGACCAAGAAGAACTAATCCAAATCCTAACAAATTTCATCTATCTTGAATCAAATAGAAAGACAAAAGCCAACACAAAAAGAAAGAGTTCATAAAAACGTTGACTTTTATATGCGTTAACACAAAAAAGTTTACACACTTCGTTATACATATGAAATTGATTTCTGAAACTAAATTGTAAACTAGATAAACTCATCTTTAACATAAAAAGTTTGAAAAATGTATCGTAATCACAAATAATATGTTTTGGAGACATTACGTCTAGTAAAAATTGCTTTTCTATGTACGTTGATTCAAGAAAATATGAGGAAGTCAAATTTCACAATAGAAGAAGGATAAAAGCCATGCTGAACTAATCCAAATTCCAACAAATTTCATCTATTTGAATCAAATTGAAAGACAAAGCCAAACATAAAGAAGAGTTCATAAAAATGTTGAGTTTCATATACGTTAACTCAAAAAGTCTACACATTTGTTATAAGTCTGAAATTGATTTCTGAAACTAAATTGTAAACTGGATAAACTCATCTTTAACAGAAAAAGTTTGAAAAATTTGTATCGTATTCACAATGTTCTAAGGCAATACGTCTAAAAATTGCATTTCTATGTACGTTGATTCAAGAAAATATGAAGGAAGTCAAATTTCACAATAGAAGAAGGATAAAAGCCCATGCTGAACTAATCCAAATTCCAACAAATTTCATCTATTTGAATCAAATTGAAAGACAAATCCAACACAAAAAGAAAGAGTTCATAAAAATGTTGAATTTATATACGTTAACTCAAAAAAGTCTACACATTTCGTTATAAGTCGGAAATTGATTTCCGTGACTAAATTGTAAACTAGATAAACTCATCTTTAACAGAAAAAGTTTGAAAAATGTATTTAATCACAAATATGTTCTAAGGATAGTAAAAATTGCATTTCTATGAACGTTATTCAAGAAAATATGAGGAAGCCAAATTTCACAATAGAAGAAGGATGAAAACCCAGCAAAACAACAAATTTCATCTATCTTGAATCAAATAGAAAGACAAAACCAACATAAAGAAAAAGTTCATAAAAATGTTGAATTTATATACGTTAACTCAAAAAGCCTACACTCTTCGTTATAAGTCGGAAATTGATTTCTGAGACTAAATTGTAAACTAGGTAAACTCAAATTTAACAGAAAAAGTTTGAAAAATGTGTTATAATCACAATTAATATGTTCTAAGGCAATACGTCTAGAAAATTGCATTTCTATGTACGTTGATTCAAAAAATATGAAGGAAGTCAAATTTCACAATAGAAGAAGGATGAAAGACCAAGAAGAACTAATCCAAATCCTAACAAATTTCATCTATCTTGAATCAAATAGAAAGACAAAAGCCAACAAAAAAAAAGAGTTCATAAAAACGTTGACTTTTATATGCGTTAACACAAAAAAGTTTACAACTTCGTTATATGAAATTGATTTCTGAAACTAAATTGTAAACTAGATAAACTCATCTTTAACATAAAAAGTTTGAAAAATGTATCGTAATCACAAATAATATGTTTAAGGCATTACGTCTAGTAAAAATTGCTTTCTATGTACGTTGATTCAAGAAAATATGAAGGAAGTCAAATTTCACAATAGAAGAAGGATAAAAGCCATGCTGAACTAATCCAAATTCCAACAAATTTCATCTATTTGAATCAAATGAAAGACAAAGCCAAAGCATAAAGAAAGAGTTCATAAAAATGTTGAGTTTCATATACGTTAACTCAAAAAAGTCTACACACTTTGTTATAAGTCTGAAATTGATTTCTGAAACTAAATTGTAAACTGGATAAACTCATCTTTAACAGAAAAAGTTTGAAAAATGTATTGTATTCACAATTAATATGTTTAAGGCAATACGTCTATAAAAATTCATTTCTATGTACTTGATTCAAGAAATATGAAGGAAGTCAAATTTCACAATAGAAGAAGGATAAAAGCCCATGCTGAACTAATCCAAATTCCAACAAATTTCATCTATTTGAATCAAATTGAAAGACAAAGCCAACAAAAAAAGAATTCATAAAAATGTTGATTTTTATACGTTAACTCAAAAAGTCTACACTCTTCGTTATAAGTCGGAAATTGATTTCTGAAACTAAATTGTAAACTAGATAAACTCATCTTTAACAGAAAAAGTTTGAAAAATGTATTGTATTCACAATTAATATGTTCTAAGGCATTACGTCTAGTAAAAATTGCATTTCTATGTACGTTGATTCAAGAAAATATGAAGGAAGTCAAATTTCACAATAGAAGAAGGATGAAAGACCAAGAACTAATCCAAATCCTAACAAATTTCATCTATCTTGAATCAAATAGAAAGACAAAGCCAACACAAAAAGAAAGAGTTCATAAAAATGTTGAATCTTATATACGTTAACTCCAAAAAGTCTACACTCTTCGTTATAAGTCGGAAATTGATTTCTGGACTAAATTGTAAACTAGATAAACTCATTTAACAGAAAAAGTTTGAAAAATGTATTGTATCACAATTAATATGTTCTAAGGCATTACGTCTAGTAAAAATTGCATTTCTATGTACGTTGATTCAAGAAAATATGAAGGAAGTCAAATTTCACAATAGAAGAAGGATAAAAGCCCATGCTGAACTAATCCAAATTCCAACAAATTTCATCTATTTGAATCAAATTGAAAGATAAAGCCAAAGAAAGAAAGAGTTCTAAAAATGTTGGAGTTTCATATACGTTAACTCAAAAAGTCTACACACTTTGTTATAAGTCTGAAATTGATTCTGAAACTAAACTGTAAATTGGATAAACTCAATTTAACAGAAAAAGTTTGAAAAATGTGTTATAATCACAATAATATGTTCTAAGGCATACGTCTAGAAAAATTGCATTTCTATGTACGTTGATTCAAAAAATATGAAGGAAGAAATTTCACAATAGAAGAAGGATAAAGACCAAGAAGAACTAATCCAAATCCTAACAAATTTCATCTATTTGAATCAAATAGAAAGACAAAGCCAACACAAAAAGAAAGAGTTCATAAAAACGTTGACTTTTATATGCGTTAACACAAAAAGTCTACACACTTCGTTATAAGTCTGAATTGATTTCTGAAACTAAATTGTAAACTAGATAAACTCATCTTTAACAGAAAAAGTTTGAAAAATGTATCGTAATCACAAATAATATGTTTTAAGGCATTACGTCTAGTAAAAATTGCTTTCTATGTACGTTGATTCAAGAAAATATGAAGGAAGTCAAATTTCACAATAGAAGAAGGATAAAAGCCCATGCTAAACTAATCCAAATTCCAACAAATTTCATCTATTTGAATCAAATTGAAAGACAAAGCCAAACATAAAGAAAGAGTTCATAAAAATGTTGATTTATATACGTTAACTCAAAAAGTCTACACACTTTCGTTATAAGTCGGAAATTGATTTCTGAACTAAATTGTAAACTAGATAAACTCATTTAACAGAAAAAGTTTGAAAAATGTGTTAATCACAATTAATATGTTCTAAGGCAATACGTCTAGAAAAATTGCATTTCTATGTACGTTGATTCAAAAAATATGAAGGAGAAATTTCACAATAGAAGAAGGATGAAAGACCAAGAAGAACTAATCCAAATCCTAACAAATTTCATCTATCTTGAATCAAATAGAAAGACAAAAGCCAACACAAAAAGAAAGAGTTCATAAAAACGTTGATTTTATACGTTAACACAAAAAGTTTACACACTTCGTTATACATATGAAATTGATTTCTGAAACTAAATTGTAAACTAGATAAACTCATCTTTAACATAAAAAGTTTGAAAAATGTATCGTAATCACAATAATATGTTTTGAGGCATTACGTCTAGTAAAAATTGCTTTTCTATGTACGTTGATTCAAGAAAATATGAAGGAAGTCAAATTTCACAATAGAAGAAGGATAAAAGCCCATGCTGAACTAATCCAAATTCCAACAAATTTCATCTATTTGAATCAAATTGAAAGACAAAGCCAAAGCAAAAGAAAGAGTTCATAAAAATGTTGAGTTTCATATACGTAACTCAAAAAAGTCTACACACTTTGTTATAAGTCTGAAATTGATTTCTGAAACTAAATTGTAAACTGGATAAACTCATCTTTAACAGAAAAAGTTTGAAAAATGTATTGTATTCACAATTAATATGTTCTAAGGCAATACGTCTAGTAAAAATTGCATTTCTATGTACGTTGATTCAAGAAAATATGAAGGAAGTCAAATTTCACAATAGAAGAAGGATAAAAGCCCATGCTGAACTAATCCAAATTCCAACAAATTTCATCTATTTGAATCAAATTGAAAGACAAAGCCAAACAAAAAGAAAGAGTTCATAAAAATGTTGAATTTATATACGTTAACTCAAAAAAGTCTACACATTTCGTTATAAGTCGGAAATTGATTTCTGACTAAATTGTAAACTAGATAAACTCATCTTAACAGAAAAAGTTTGAAAAATGTATTTTAATCACAATTATATGTTCTAAGGAATTACGTCTAGTAAAAATTGCATTTCTATGTACGTTGATTCAAGAAAATATGAAGGAAGTCAAATTTCACAATAGAAGAAGGATGAAAACCAGCAAGAACAACAACAAATTTCATCTATCTTGAATCAAATAGAAAGACAAAGCCAACATAAAGAAAAAGTTCATAAAAATGTTGAATTTATACGTTAACTCCAAAAAAGCTACACTCTTCGTTATAAGTCGGAAATTGATTTCTGAGACTAAATTGTAAACTAGATAAACTCATTTAACAGAAAAAGTTTGAAAAATGTGTATAATCACAATTAATATGTTCTAAGGCATTACGTCTAGTAAAAATTGCATTTCTATGTACGTTGATTCAAAAAATATGAAGGAAGTCAAATTTCACAATAGAAGAAGGATGAAAGACCAAGAAGAACTAATCCAAATCCTAACAAATTTCATCTATCTGAATCAAATAGAAAGACAAAAGCCAACAGAAAAAGAAAGAGTTCATAAAAACGTTGACTTTTATATGCGTTAACACAAAAAAGTTACAAACTTCGTTATAATATGAAATTGATTTCTGAAACTAAATTGTAAACTAGATAAACTCATCTTTAACAAAAAGTTTGAAAAATGTATCGTAATCACAATAATATGTTTTAAGGCATTACGTCTAGTAAAAATTGCTTTCTATGTACGTTGATTCAAGAAAATATGAAGGAAGTCAAATTTCACAATAGAAGAAGGATAAAAGCCATGCTGAACTAATCCAAATTCCAACAAATTTCATCTATTTGAATCAAATTGAAAGACAAAGCCAACACATAAAGAAAGAGTTCATAAAAATGTTGAGTTTATATACGTTAACTCAAAAAAGTCTACACACTTTGTTATAAGTCTGAAATTGATTTCTGAAACTAAATTGTAAACTGGATAAACTCATCTTTAACAGAAAAAGTTTGAAAAATGTATTGTATTCACAATTAATATGTTCTAAGGCAATACGTCTAGAAAAATTGCATTTCTATGTACGTTGATTCAAGAAAATATGAAGGAAGTCAAATTTCACAATAGAAGAAGGATAAAAGCCCATGCTGAACTAATCCAAATTCCAACAAATTTCATCTATTTGAATCAAATGAAAGACAAAGCCAAACAAAAAAAGAGTTCATAAAAATGTTGATTTTATACGTTAACTCAAAAAAGTCTACACTCTTCGTTATAAGTCGGAAATTGATTTCTGAACTAAATTGTAAACTAGATAAACTCATCTTTAAAGAAAAAGTTTGAAAAATGTATTGTATCACAATTAATATGTTCTAAGGCAATTACGTCTAGTAAAAATTGCATTTCTATGTACGTTGATTCAAGAAAATATGAAGGAAGTCAAATTTCACAATAGAAGAAGGATGAAAGCCAGAAGAACTAATCCAAATCCTAACAAATTTCATCTATCTTGAATCAAATGAAAGACAAAGCCAACACAAAAAGAAAGAGTTCATAAAAATGTTGAATTTATATACGTTAACTCAAAAAAGTCTACACTCTTCGTTATAAGTCGGAAATTGATTTCTGGACTAAATTGTAAACTAGATAAACTCATTTAACAGAAAAAGTTTGAAAAATGTATTGTATCACAATTAATATGTTCTAAGGCATTACGTCTAGTAAAAATTGCATTTCTATGTACGTTGATTCAAGAAAATATGAAGGAAGTCAAATTTCACAATAGAAGAAGGATAAAAGCCCATGCTGAACTAATCCAAATTCCAACAAATTTCATCTATTTGAATCAAATTGAAAGACAAAGCCAACAAAAAGAAAGAGTTCATAAAAATGTTGAGTTTATATACGTTAACTCAAAAAGTCTACACACTTGTTATAAGTGAAATTGATTTCTGAGAAACTAAATTGTAAACTAGATAAACTCATCTTTAACAGAAAAAGTTTGAAAAATGTATGTATTCACAATTAATATGTTCTAAGGCAATACGTCTAGTAAAAATTGCATTTCTATGTACGTTGATTCAAAAAATATGAAGGAAGTCAAATTTCACAATAGAAGAAGGATGAAAGACCAAGAAGACTAATCCAAATCCTAACAAATTTCATCTATCTTGAATCAAATAGAAAGACAAAAGCCAACACAAAAAAAGAGTTCATAAAAATGTTGATTTTATATACGTTAACACAAAAAAGTTTACACACTTCGTTATACATATGAAATTGATTTCTGAAACTAAATTGTAAACTAGATAAACTCATCTTTAACATAAAAAGTTTGAAAAATGTATCGTAATCACAAATAATATGTTTTAAGGCATTACGTCTAGTAAAAATTGCTTTCTATGTACGTTGATTCAAGAAAATATGAAGGAAGTCAAATTTCACAATAGAAGAAGGATAAAAGCCCATGCTGAACTAATCCAAATTCCAACAAATTTCATCTATTTGAATCAAATTGAAAGACAAAGCCAAAGCATAAAGAAAGAGTTCATAAAAATGTTGATTTCATATACGTTAACTCAAAAAAGTCTACACACTTGTTATAAGTCTGAAATTGATTTCTGAAACTAAATTGTAAACTGGATAAACTCATCTTTAACAGAAAAAGTTTGAAAAATGTATTGTATTCACAATTAATATGTTCTAAGGCAATACGTCTAGAAAAATTGCATTTCTATGTACGTTGATTCAAGAAAATATGAAGGAAGTCAAATTTCACAATAGAAGAAGGATAAAAGCCATGCTGAACTAATCCAAATTCCAACAAATTTCATCTATTTGAATCAAATTGAAAGACAAAGCCAACACAAAAAGAAAGAGTTCATAAAAATGTTGAATTTATATACGTTAACTCAAAAAGTACACATTTCGTTATAAGTCGGAAATTGATTTCTGACTAAATTGTAAACTAGATAAACTCATCTTTAACAGAAAAAGTTTGAAAAATGTATTTTAATCACAAATTATATGTTCTAAGGAATTACGTCTAGTAAAAATTGCATTTCTATGTACGTTGATTCAAGAAAATATGAGGAAGTCAAATTTCACAATAGAAGAAGGATGAAAAACCAGCAAGAACAACAAATTTCATCTATCTTGAATCAAATAGAAAGACAAAGCCAAAATAAAGAAAGTTCATAAAAATGTTGAATTTATATACGTTAACTCAAAAAAGCCTACACTCTCGTTATAAGTCGGAAATTGATTTCTGAACTAAATTGTAAACTAGATAAACTCAAATTAACAGAAAAAGTTTGAAAAATGTGTAATCACAATTAATATGTTCTAAGGCAATACGTCTAGAAAAATTGCATTTCTATGTACGTTGATTCAAAAAATATGAAGGAAGTCAAATTTCACAATAGAAGAAGGAAAGACCAAGAAAACTAATCCAAATCCAACAAATTTCATCTATTTGAATCAAATAGAAAGACAAAGCCAACACAAAAGAAAGAGTTCATAAAAATGTTGATTTTATACGTTAACAAAAAAGTTACACACTTCGTTATAGTAAATTGATTTCTGAAACTAAATTGTAAACTAGATAAACTCATCTTTAACAAAAAGTTTGAAAAATGTATGTAATCACAATTAATATGTTTTAAGGCATTACGTCTAGTAAAAATTGCATTTCTATGTACGTTGATTCAAGAAAATATGAAGGAAGTCAAATTTCACAATAGAAGAAGGATAAAAGCCCATGCTGAACTAATCCAAATTCCAACAAATTTCATCTATTTGAATCAAATGAAAGACAAAGCCAAAGCATAAAGAAAGAGTTCATAAAAATGTTGAGTTTCATATACGTTAACTCAAAAAAGTCTACACACTTTGTTATAAGTGAAATTGATTTCTGAAACTAAATTGTAAACTGGATAAACTCATTTAACAGAAAAAGTTTGAAAAATGTGTATAATCACAATTAATATGTTCTAAGGCAATACGTCTAGAAAAATTGCATTTCTATGTACGTTGATTCAAAAAATATGAAGGAAGAAATTTCACAATAGAAGAAGGATGAAAGACCAAGAAGAACTAATCCAAATCCTAACAAATTTCATCTATTTGAATCAAATAGAAAGAAAAGCCAACACAAAAAGAAAGAGTTCATAAAAACGTTGACTTTTATATGCGTTAACACAAAAAAGTTACACACTTCGTTATACATATGAAATTGATTTCTGAAACTAAATTGTAAACTAGATAAACTCATCTTTAACATAAAAAGTTTGAAAAATGTATCGTAATCACAATAATATGTTTTAAGGCATTACGTCTAGTAAAAATTGCATTTCTATGTACGTTGATTCAAGAAAATATGAAGGAAGTCAAATTTCACAATAGAAGAAGGATAAAAGCCATGCTAACTAATCCAAATTCCAACAAATTTCATCTATTTGAATCAAATGAAAGACAAAGCCAAACATAAAGAAAGAGTTCATAAAAATGTTGAGTTTATATACGTTAACTCAAAAAAGTCTACACACTTTGTTATAAGTCTGAAATTGATTTCTGAAACTAAATTGTAAACTGGATAAACTCATTTAACAGAAAAAGTTTGAAAAATGTTATAATCACAATTAATATGTTCTAAGGCAATACGTCTAGAAAAAATTGCATTTCTATGTACGTTGATTCAAGAAAATATGAAGGAAGTCAAATTTCACAATAGAAGAAGGATAAAAGCCCATGCTGAACTAATCCAAATCCAACAAATTTCATCTATTTGAATCAAATGAAAGACAAAGCCAACAAAAAAAAGAGTTCATAAAAATGTTGATTTTATACGTTAACTCAAAAAAGTCTACACTCTTCGTTATAAGTCGGAAATTGATTTCTGAAACTAAATTGTAAACTAGATAAACTCATCTTTAACAGAAAAAGTTTGAAAAATGTATTGTAATCACAATAATATGTTCTAAGGCATTACTCTAGTAAAAATTGCATTTCTATGTACGTTGATTCAAGAAAATATGAAGGAAGTCAAATTTCACAATAGAAGAAGGATGAAAGACCAGAAGAACTAATCCAAATTCCAACAAATTTCATCTATTGAATCAAATGAAAGACAAAGCCAAACAAAAGAAAGAGTTCATAAAAATGTTGATTTTTATATCGTTAACTCAAAAAAGTACACACTTCGTTATAAGTCTGAAATTGATTTCTGTGACTAAATTGTAAACTAGATAAACTCATCTTTAACAAAAAAGTTTGAAAAATGTATGTAATCACAAATAATATGTTCTAAGGCATTACGTCTAGTAAAAATTGCATTTCTATGTACGTTGATTCAAGAAAATATGAAGGAAGTCAAATTTCACAATAGAAGAAGGATAAAACCATGCTGAACTAATCCAAATTCCAACAAATTTCATCTATTTGAATCAAATTGAAAGACAAAGCCAAACAAAAAGAAAGAGTTCATAAAAATGTTGATTTATATACGTTAACTCAAAAAAGTCTACACACTTTGATAAGTCGGAAATTGATTTCTGAGACTAAATTGTAAACTAATAAACTCATCTTTAAAAGAAAAGTTTGAAAAATGTATTGTAATCACAAATATATGTTCTAAGGCATTACGTCTAGTAAAAATTGCATTTCTATGAACGTTAATTCAAGAAAATATGAGGAAGCCAAATTTCACAATAGAAGAAGGATGAAAAACCAGCAAGAACAACAAATTTCATCATCTTGAATCAAATAGAAAGACAAAGCCAACATATAAAGAAAAAGTTCATAAAAATGTTGAATCTTATATACGTTAACTCCAAAAAGCCTACACTTTCGTTATAAGTCGGAAATTGATTTCTGAGACTAAATTGTAAACTAGATAAACTCAAATCAACAAAAAGTTTGAAAAATGTGTTATAATCACAATTAATATGTTCTAAGGCATACGTCTAGAAAAATTGCATTTCTATGTACGTTGATTCAAAAAAATATGAAGGAAGTCAAATTTCACAATAGAAGAAGGAAAAGACCAAGAAGAACTAATCCAAATAACAAATTTCATCTATCTTGAATCAAATAGAAAGACAAAGCCAACACAAAAAGAAAGAGTTCATAAAAACGTTGACTTTATATGCGTTAACACAAAAAAGTTTACACACTTGTTATACATATGAAATTGATTTCTGAAACTAAATTGTAAACTATATAAACTCATCTTTAACATAAAAAGTTTGAAAAATGTATGTAATCACAATAATATGTTTAAGGCATACGTCTAGTAAAAATTGCTTTTCTATGTACGTTGATTCAAGAAAATATGAAGGAAGTCAAATTTCACAATAGAAGAAGGATAAAAGCCCATGCTGAACTAATCCAAATTCCAAAAATTTCATCTATTTGAATCAAATTGAAAGACAAAGCCAAACAAAAAGAAAGAGTTCATAAAAATGTTGAGTTTCATATACGTTAACTCAAAAAGTCTACACACTTTGTTATGTCTGAAATTGATTTCTGAAACTAAATTGTAAACTGGATAAACTCATCTTTAACAAAAAAGTTTGAAAAATGTATTGTTCACAATTAATATGTTCTAAGGCAATACGTCTAGTAAAAATTGCATTTCTATGTACGTTGATTCAAGAAAATATGAAGGAAGTCAAATTTCACAATAGAAGAAGGATAAAAGCCCATGCTGAACTAATCCAAATTCCAACAAATTTCATCTATTTGAATCAAATTGAAAGACAAAGCCAACACAAAAAGAAAGAGTTCATAAAAATGTTGAATTTATATACGTTAACTCAAAAAAGTCTACACATTTGTTATAAGTCGGAAATTGATTTCGTGACTAAATTGTAAACTAGATAAACTCATCTTTAACAGAAAAAGTTTGAAAAATGTATTGTTTCACAATTAATATGTTCTAAGGCATTACAACTAGTAAAAATTGCATTTCTATGTACGTTGATTCAAGAAAATATGAAGGAAGTCAAATTTCACAATAGAAGAAGGATGAAAGACCAAGAAGAACTAATCCAAATCCTAACAAATTTCATCTATCTTGAATCAAATAGAAAGACAAAGCCAACACAAAAAGAAAGAGTTCATAAAAATGTTGAATTTTATATGCGTTAACTCAAAAAAGTTTACACACTTCGTTATACATCTGAAATTGATTTCTGAAATTGTAAACTAGATAAACTCATCTTTAACAAAAAGTTTGAAAAATGTATCGTAATCACAAATAATATGTTTTAAGGCATTACGTCTAGTAAAAATTGCATTTCTATGTACGTTGATTCAAGAAAATATGAAGGAAGTCAAATTTCACAATAGAAGAAGGATAAAAGCCCATGCTGAACTAATCAAAATTCCAACAAATTTCATCTATTTGAATCAAATTGAAAGACAAAGCCAAAGCAAAAGAAAGAGTTCATAAAAATGTTGAGTTTATATACGTAACTCAAAAAAGTTACACACTTCTGATAATCTGAAATTGATTCTGAACTAAATTGTAAACTATAAACTCATCTTTAAAGCAAAAGTTTGAAAAATGTATTGTATCACAAATAATATGTTCTAAGGCATTACGTCTAGTAAAAATTGCATTTCTATGTACGTTGATTCAAGAAAATATGAAGGAAGTCAAATTTCACAATAGAAGAAGGATAAAGCCCATGCTGAACTAATCCAAATTCCAACAAATTTCATCTATTTGAATCAAATTGAAAGACAAAGCCAACACAAAAGAAAGAGTTCATAAAAATGTTGAATTTTATATACGTTAACTCAAAAAAGTCTACACATTTCGTTATAAGTCGGAAATTGATTTCCGTGACTAAATTGTAAACTAGATAAACTCATTTAACGAAAAAGTTTGAAAAATGTATTTAATCACAATTATATGTTCTAAGGAATTATGTCTAGTAAAAATTGCATTTCTATGAACGTTAATTCAAGAAAATATGGAGGAAGCCAAATTTCACAATAGAAGAAGGATGAAAAACCAGCAAGAACAACAAATTTCATCTATCTTGAATCAAATAGAAAGACAAAGCCAACATATAAAGAAAAAGTTCATAAAAATGTTGAATCTTATATACGTTAACCAAAAAGCCTACACTCTTGTTATAAGTGAAATTGATTTCTGAGACTAAATTGTAAACTAGATAAACTCAAATTCAACAGAAAAAGTTTGAAAAATGTGTTATAATCACAATTAATATGTTCTAAGGCAATACGTCTAGAAAAATTGCATTTCAATGTACGTTGATTCAAAAAATATGAAGGAAGTCAAATTTCACAATAGAAGAAGGATGAAAGACCAAGAAGAACTAATCCAAATCCTAACAAATTTCATCTATCTTGAATCAAATAGAAAGACAAAAGCCAACACAAAAAGAAAGAGTTCATAAAAACGTTGACTTTTATATGCGTTAAACAAAAAAGTTACACACTTCGTTATACATATGAAATTGATTTCTGAAACTAAATTGTAAACTAGATAAACTCATCTTTAACATAAAAAGTTTGAAAAATGTATCGTAATCACAAATAATATGTTTGAGACATTACGTCTAGTAAAAATTGCTTTTCTATGTACGTTGATTCAAGAAAATATGAAGGAAGTCAAATTTCACAATAGAAGAAGGATAAAAGCCCATGCTGAACTAATCCAAATTCCAACAAATTTCATCTATTTGAATCAAATTGAAAGACAAAGCCAAACCATAAAGAAAGAGTTCATAAAAATGTTGAGTTTCATATACGTAACTCAAAAAAGTCTACACTTTGTTATAAGTCTGAAATTGATTTCTGAAACTAAATTGTAAACTGGATAAACTCATCTTTAACAGAAAAAGTTTGAAAAATGTATTGTATTCACAATTAATATGTTCTAAGGCAATACGTCTAGTAAAAATTGCATTTCTATGTACGTTGATTCAAGAAAATAAATGAAGGAAGTCAAATTTCACAATAGAAGAAGGATAAAAGCCCATGCTGAACTAATCCAAAATTCCTACAAATTTCATCTATTTGAATCAAATTGAAAGACAAATCCAACACAAAAAACTAGATAAACTCATCTTTAACATAAAAAGTTTGAAAAATGTATCGTAATCACAAATAATATGTTTTAAGGCATTACGTCTAGTAAAAATTGCTTTTCTATGTACGTTGATTCAAGAAAATATGAAGGAAGTCAAATTTCACAATAGAAGAAGGATAAAAGCCATGCTGAACTAATCCAAATTCCAACAAATTTCATCTATTTGAATCAAACTGAAAGACAAATCCAAAGCATAAAGAAGGAGTTCATAAAAATGTTGAGTTTCATATACGTTAACTCAAAAAAGTCTACACACTTTGTTATAAGTCTGAAATTGATTTCTGAAACTATATTGTAAACTGGATAAACTCATCTTTAACAGAAAAAGTTTGAAAAATGTATTGTATTCACAATTAATATGTTCGAAGGCAATACGTCTAGAAAAAATATCATTTCTATGTACATTGATTCAAGAAAATATGAAGGAAGTCAAATTTCACAATAGAAGAAGGATAAAAGCCCATGCTGAACTAATCCAAATTCCAACAAATTTCATCTATTTGAATCAAATTGAAAGACAAAGCCAATACAAAAATAAAGAATTCATAAAAATGTTAGATTTTTTATACGTTAACTCAAAAAAGTCTACACTCTTCGTTATAAGTCGGAAGTTGATTTCTGAAACTAAATTGTAAACTAGATAAACTCATCTTTAAGAGAAAAAGTTTGAAAAATGTATTGTATTCACAATTAATATGTTCTAAGGCATTACATCTAGTAAAAATTGCATTTCTGTGTACGTTGATTCAAGAAAATATGAAGGAAGTCAAATTTCACAATAGAGGAAGGATGAAAGACCAAGAAGAACTAATCCAAATCCTAACAAATTTCATCTATCTTGAATCAAATATAAAGACAAAAGCCAACACAAAAAGAAAGAGTTCATAAAAATGTTGAATCTTATATACGTTAACTCCAAAAAGTCTACACTCTTCGTTATAAGTCGGAAATTGATTTCTGGGACTAAATTGTAAACTAGATAAACTCAAATTTAACAGAAAAAGTTTGAAAAATGTATTGTATTCACAATTAATATGTTCTAAGGCATTACGTCTAGTAAAAATTGCATTTCTATGTACGTTGATTCAAGAAAATATGAAGGAAGTCAAATTTCACAATAGAAGAAGGATAAAATCCCATGCTGAACTAATCCAAATTCCAACAAATTTCATCTATTTGAATCAAATTGAAAGATAAAGCCAAAGCAAAAAGAAAGAGTTCATAAAAATGTTGAGTTTCATATACGTTAACTCAAAAAAGTCTACACACTTTGTTATAAGTCTGAAATTGATTTCTGAAACTAAATTGTAAATTGGATAAACTCAAATTTAACAGAAAAAGTTTGAAAAATGTGTTATAATCACAATTAATATGTTCTAAGGCAATACGTCTAGAAAATATTGCATTTCTATGTACGTTGATTCAAAAAAATATGAAGGAGAAATTTCACAATAGAAGAAGGATGAAAGACCAAGAAGAACTAATCCAAATCCTAACAAATTTCATCTATGTTGAATCAAATAGAAAGACAAAAGCCAACACAAAAAGAAAGAGTTCATAAAAACGTTGACTTTTATATGCGTTAACACAAAAAAGTTTACACACTTCGTTATACATATGAAATTGATTTCTGAAACTAAATTGTAAACTAGATAAACTCATCTTTAACATAAAAAGTTTGAAAAATGTATCGGAATCACAAATAATATGTTTTGAGGCATTACGTCTAGTAAAAATTGCTTTTCTATGTACGTTGATTCAAGAAAATATGAAGGAAGTCAAATTTCACAATAGAAGAAGGATAAAAGCCCATGCTAAACTAATCCAAATTCCAACAAATTTCATCTATTTGAATCAATTTGAAAGACAAAGCCAAAGCATAAAGAAAGAGTTCATAAAAATGTTAAGTTTCATATACGTTAACTCAAAAAAGTCTACACACTTTGTCATAAGTCTGAAATTGATTTCTGAAACTAAATTATAAATTGGATAAACTCAAATTTAACAGAAAAAGTTTGAAAAATGTGTTATAATCACAATTAATATGTTCTAAGGCAATACGTCTAGAAAATATTGCATTTCTATGTACGTTGATTCAAAAAAATATGAAGGAGAAATTTCACAATAGAAGAAGGATGAAAGACCAAGAAGAACTAATCCAAATCCTAACAAATTTCATCTATGTTGAATCAAATAGAAAGACAAAAGCCAACACAAAAAGAAAGAGTTCATAAAAACGTTGACTTTTATATGCGTTAACACAAAAAAGTTTACACACTTCGTTATACATATGAAATTGATTTCTGAAACTAAATTGTAAACTAGATAAACTCATCTTTAACATAAAAAGTTTGAAAAATGTATCGTAATCACAAATAATATGTTTTGAGGCATTACGTCTAGTAAAAATTGCTTTTCTATGTACGTTGATTCAAGAAAATATGAAGGAAGTCAAATTTCACAATAGAAGAAGGATAAAAGCCCATGCTGAACTAATCCAAATTCCAACAAATTTCACCTATTTGAATCAAATTGAAAGACAAATCCAAAGCATAAAGAAAGATTTCATAAAAATGTTGAGTTTCATATACGTTAACTCAAAAAAGTCTACACACTTTGTTATAAGTCTGAAATTGATTTCTGAAACTAAATTGTAAATTGGATAAACTCAAATTTAAGAGAAAAAGTTTGAAAAATGTTTTATAATCACAATTAATATGTTCTAAGGCAATACGTCTAGAAAATATTGCATTTCTATGTACGTTGATTCAAAAAAATATGAAGGAGAAATTTCACAATAGAAGAAGGATGAAAGACCAAGAAGAACTAATCCAAATCCTAACAAATTTCATCTATGTTGAATCAAATAGAAAGACAAAAGCCAACACAAAAAGAAAGAGTTCATAAAAACGTTGACTTTTATATGCGTTAACACAAAAAAGTTTACACACTTCGTTATACATATGAAATTGATTTCTGAAACTAAATTGTAAACTGGATAAACTCATCTTTAACAGAAAAAGTTTGAAAAATGTATTGTATTCACAATTAATATGTTCTAAGGCAATACCTCTAGTAAAAATTGCATTTCTATGTACGTTGATTCGAAAAAATATGAAGGAAATCAAATTTCACAATAGAAGAAGGATGAAAGACCAAGAAGAACTAATCCAAATCCTAACAAATTTCATCTATCTTGAATCAAATAGAAAGACAAAAGCCAACATATAAAGAAAAAGTTCATAAAAATGTTGAATCTTATATACGTTAACTCCAAAAAGTCTACACTCTTCGTTATAAGTCGGAAATTGATTTCTGAGACTAAATTGTAAACTAGATAAACTCAAACTTAACAGAAAAAGTTTGAAAAATTTATTGTAATCACAATTAATATGTTCTAAGGCAATACGTCTAGAAAAAATATCATTTCTATGTACGTTGATTCAAGAAAATATGAAGGAAGTCAAATTTCACAATAGAAGAAGGATAAAAGCCCATGCTGAACTAATCCAAATTCCAACAAATTTCATCTATCTTGAATTAAATAGAAAGACAAAGCCAACACAAAAAGAAAGAGTTCATAAAAATGTTGAATTTTATATGCGTTAACTCAAAAAATTTTACACACTTCGTTATACATCTGAAATTGATTTCTGTGACCAAATTGTAAACTAGATAAACTCGTCTTTCACACAAAAAGTTTGAAAAATGTATTGTAATCACAAATAATATGTTCTAAGGCATTACGTCTAGTAAAAATTGCATTTCTATGTACGTTGATTCAAGAAAATATGAAGGAAGTTAAATTTCACAATAGAAGAAGGATAAAAGCCCATGCTGAACTAATCAAAATTCCAACAAATTTCATGTATTTGAATCAAATTAAAAGACAAAGCCAAAGCAAAAAGAAAGAGTTCATAAAAATGTTGAGTTTCATATACGTTAACTCAAAAAAGTCTACACACTTTGTTATAAGTCTGAAATTGATTTCTGAAACTAAATTGTAAACTGGATAAACTCATCTTTAACAGAAAAAGTTTGAAAAATGTATTGTATTCACAATTAATATGTTCTAAGGCAATACGTCTAGTAAAAATTGCATTTCTATGTACCTTGATTCAAAAAAATATGAAGGAAGTCAAATTTCACAATAGAAGAAAGATGAAAGACCAAGAAGAACTAATCCAAATCCTAACAAATTTCATCTATCTTGAATCAAATAGAAAGACAAAGCCAACACAAAAAGAAAGAGTTCATAAAAATGTTGAATTTTATATACGTTAACTCAAAAAAGTCTACACATTTCGTTATAAGTCGGAAATATATTTCCGTGACTAAATTGTAAACTAGATAAACTCATCTTTAACAGAAAAAGTTTGAAAAATCTATTTTAATCACAAATTATATGTTCTAAGGAATTATGTCTAGTAAAAATTGCATTTCTATGAACGTTAATTCAAGAAAATATGGAGGAAGCCAAATTTCACAATAGAAGAAGGATGAAAAACCAGCAAGAACAACAAATTTCATCTATCTTGAATCAAATAGAAAGACAAAGCCAACGTATAAAGAAAAAGTTCATAAAAATGTTGAATCTTATATACGTTAACTCCAAAAAGTCTACACTCTTCGTTATAAGTCGGAAATTGATTTCTGGGACTAAATTGTAAACTAGATAAACTCAAATTTAACAGAAAAAGTTTGAAAAATGTATTGTATTCACAATTAATATGTTCTAAGGCATTACGTCTAGTAAAAATTGCATTTCTATGTACGTTGATTCAAGAAAATATGAAGGAAGTCAAATTTCACAATAGAAGAAGGATAAAATCCCATGCTGAACTAATCCAAATTCCAACAAATTTCATCTATTTGAATCAAATTGAAAGATAAAGCCAAAGCAAAAAGAAAGAGTTCATAAAAATGTTGAGTTTCATATACGTTAACTCAAAAAAGTCTACACACTTTGTTATAAGTCTGAAATTGATTTCTGAAACTAAATTGTAAATTGGATAAACTCAAATTTAACAGAAAAAGTTTGAAAAATGTGTTATAATCACAATTAATATGTTCTAAGGCAATACGTCTAGAAAATATTGCATTTCTATATACGTTGATTCAAAAAAATATGAAGGAGAAATTTCACAATAGAAGAAGGATGAAAGACCAAGAAGAACTAATCCAAATCCTAACAAATTTCATCTATGTTGAATCAAATAGAAAGACAAAAGCCAAAACAAAAAGAAAGAGTTCATAAAAACGTTGACTTTTATATGCGTTAACACAAAAAAGTTTACACACTTCGTTATACATATGAAATTGATTTCTGAAACTAAATTGTAAACTGGATAAACTCATCTTTAACAGAAAAAGTTTGAAAAATGTATTGTATTCACAATTAATATGTTCTAAGGCAATACGTCTAGTAAAAATTGCATTTCTATGTACGTTGATTCGAAAAAATATGAAGGAAATCAAATTTCACAATAGAAGAAGGATGAAAGACCAAGAAGAACTAATCCAAATCCTAACAAATTTCATCTATCTTGAATCAAATAGAAAGACAAAAGCCAACATATAAAGAAAAAGTTCATAAAAATGTTGAATCTTATATACGTTAACTCCAAAAAGTCTACACTCTTCGTTATAAGTCGGAAATCGATTTCTGAGACTAAATTGTAAACTATATAAACTCATCTTTAACAGAAAAAGTTTGAAAAATATATTGTAATCACAAATAATATGTTTTAAGGCATTACGTCTAGTAAAAATTGCTTTTCTATGTACGTTGATTCAAGAAAATATGAAGGAAGTCAAATTTCACAATAGAAGAAGGATAAAAGCCATGCTGAACTAATCCAAATTCCAACAAATTTCATCTATTTGAATCAAATTGAAAGACAAAGCCAAAGCATAAAGAAAGAGTTCATAAAAATGTTGAGTTTCATATACGTTAACTCAAAAAAGTCTACACACTTTGTTATAAGTCTGAAATTGATTTCTGAAACTATATTGTAAACTGGATAAACTCATCTTTAGCAGAAAAAGTTTGAAAAATGTATTGTATTCACAATTAATATGTTCTAAGGCAATACGTCTAGAAAAAATATCATTTCTATGTACATTGATTCAAGAAAATATGAAGGAAGTCAAATTTCACAATAGAAGAAGGATAAAAGCCCATGCTGAACTAATCCAAATTCCAACAAATTTCATCTATTTGAATCAAATTGAAAGACAAAGCCAATACAAAAATAAAGAATTCATAAAAATGTTAGATTTTTTATACGTTAACTCAAAAAAGTCTACACTCTTCGTTATAAGTCGGAAGTTGATTTCTGAAACTAAATTGTAAACTAGATAAACTCATCTTTAAGAGAAAAAGTTTGAAAAATGTATTGTATTCACAATTAATATGTTCTAAGGCATTACATCTAGTAAAAATTGCATTTCTGTGTACGTTGATTCAAGAAAATATGAAGGAAGTCAAATTTCACAATAGAGGAAGGATGAAAGACCAAGAAGAACTAATCCAAATCCTAACAAATTTCATCTATCTTGAATCAAATATAAAGACAAAAGCCAACACAAAAAGAAAGAGTTCATAAAAATGTTGAATCTTATATACGTTAACTCCAAAAAGTCTACACTCTTCGTTATAAGTCGGAAATTGATTTCTGGGACTAAATTGTAAACTAGATAAACTCAAATTTAACAGAAAAAGTTTGAAAAATGTATTGTATTCACAATTAATATGTTCTAAGGCATTACGTCTAGTAAAAATTGCATTTCTATGTACGTTGATTCAAGAAAATATGAAGGAAGTCAAATTTCACAATAGAAGAAGGATAAAATCCCATGCTGAACTAATCCAAATTCCAACAAATTTCATCTATTTGAATCAAATTGAAAGATAAAGCCAAAGCAAAAAGAAAGAGTTCATAAAAATGTTGAGTTTCATATACGTTAACTCAAAAAAGTCTACACACTTTGTTATAAGTCTGAAATTGATTTCTGAAACTAAATTGTAAATTGGATAAACTCAAATTTAACAGAAAAAGTTTGAAAAATGTGTTATAATCACAATTAATATGTTCTAAGGCAATACGTCTAGAAAATATTGCATTTCTATGTACGTTGATTCAAAAAAATATGAAGGAGAAATTTCACAATAGAAGAAGGATGAAAGACCAAGAAGAACTAATCCAAATCCTAACAAATTTCATCTATGTTGAATCAAATAGAAAGACAAAAGCCAACACAAAAAGAAAGAGTTCATAAAAACGTTGACTTTTATATGCGTTAACACAAAAAAGTTTACACACTTCGTTATACATATGAAATTGATTTCTGAAACTAAATTGTAAACTGGATAAACTCATCTTTAACAGAAAAAGTTTGAAAAATGTATTGTATTCACAATTAATATGTTCTAAGGCAATACGTCTAGTAAAAATTGCACTTCTATGTACGTTGATTCGAAAAAATATGAAGGAAATCAAATTTCACAATAGAAGAAGGATGAAAGACCAAGAAGAACTAATCCAAATCCTAACAAATTTCATCTATCTTGAATCAAATAGAAAGACAAAAGCCAACATATAAAGAAAAAGTTCATAAAAATGTTGAATCTTATATACGTTAACTCCAAAAAGTCTACACTCTTCGTTATAAGTCGGAAATTGATTTCTGAGACTAAATTGTAAACTAGATAAACTCAAATTTAACAGAAAAAGTTTGAAAAATTTATTGTAATCACAATTAATATGTTCTAAGGCAATACGTCTAGAAAAAATATCATTTCTATGTACGTTGATTCAAGAAAATATGAAGGAAGTCAAATTTCACAATAGAAGAAGGATAAAAGCCCATGCTGAACTAATCCAAATTCCAACAAATTTCATCTATCTTGAATTAAATAGAAAGACAAAGCCAACACAAAAAGAAAGAGTTCATAAAAATGTTGAATTTTATATGCGTTAACTCAAAATATTTTACACACTTCGTTATACATCTGAAATTGATTTCTGTGACCAAAATGTAAACTAGATAAACTCATCTTTCACACAAAAAGTTTGAAAAATGTATTGTAATCACAAATAATATGTTCTAAGGCATTACGTCTAGTAAAAATTGCATTTCTATGTACGTTGATTCAAGAAAATATGAAGGAAGTTAAATTTCACAATAGAAGAAGGATAAAAGCCCATGCTGAACTAATCAAAATTCCAACAAATTTCATGTATTTGAATCAAATTAAAAGACAAAGCCAAAGCAAAAAGAAAGAGTTCATAAAAATGTTGAGTTTCATATACGTTAACTCAAAAAAGTCTACACACTTTGTTATAAGTCTGAAATTGATTTCTGAAACTAAATTGTAAACTGGATAAACTCATCTTTAACAGAAAAAGTTTGAAAAATGTATTGTATTCACAATTAATATGTTCTAAGGCAATACGTCTAGTAAAAATTGCATTTCTATGTACCTTGATTCAAAAAAATATGAAGGAAGTCAAATTTCACAATAGAAGAAAGATGAAAGACCAAGAAGAACTAATCCAAATCCTAACAAATTTCATCTATCTTGAATCAAATAGAAAGACAAAGCCAACACAAAAAGAAAGAGTTCATAAAAATGTTGAATTTTATATACGTTAACTCAAAAAAGTCTACACATTTCGTTATAAGTCGGAAATATATTTCCGTGACTAAATTGTAAACTAGATAAACTCATCTTTAACAGAAAAAGTTTGAAAAATCTATTTTAATCACAAATTATATGTTCTAAGGAATTATGTCTAGTAAAAATTGCATTTCTATGAACGTTAATTCAAGAAAATATGGAGGAAGCCAAATTTCACAATAGAAGAAGGATGAAAAACCAGCAAGAACAACAAATTTCATCTATCTTGAATCAAATAGAAAGACAAAGCCAACAACATATAAAGAAAAAGTTCATAAAAATGTTGAATCTTATATACGTTAACTCCAAAAAGCCTACACTCTTCGTTATAAGTCGGAAATTGATTTCTGAGACTAAATTGTAAACTAGATGAACTCAAATTTAACAGAAAAAGTTTGAGAAATGTGTTATAATCACAATTAATATGTTCTAAGGAAATACGTCTAGAAAATATTGCATTTCTATGTACGTTGATTCAAAAAAATATGAAGGAAGTCAAATTTCACAATAGAAGAAGGATGAAAGACCAAGAAGAACTAATCCAAATCCTAACAAATTTCATCTATCTTGAATCAAATAGAAAGACAAAAGCCAACACAAAAAGAAAGAGTTCATAAAAATGTTGAATTTTATATGCGTTAACACAAAAAAGTTTACAAACTTCGTTATACATCTGAAATCGATTTCTGAGACTAAATTGTAAACTATATAAACTCATCTTTAACAGAAAAAGTTTGAAAAATATATTGTAATCAAAAATAATATGTTCTAAGGCATTACGTCTAGTAAAAATTGCTTTTCTATGTACGTTGATTCAAGAAAATATGAAGGAAGTCAAATTTCACAATAGAAGAAGGATGAAAGACCAAGAAGAACTAATCCAAATCCTAACAAATTTCATCTATCTTGAATCAAATAGAAAGACAAAGCCAACACAAAAAGAAAGAGTTCATAAAAATGTTGAATTTTATATACGTTAACTCAAAAAACTTTACACACTTCATTATGCATCTGAAATTGATTTCTGAGACTAAATTGTAAACTAGATAAACTCATCTTTAACAGAAAAAGTTTGAAAAATGTATTGTAATCACAAATAATATGTTCTAAGGCATTACGTCTAGTAAAAATTGCATTTCTATGTACGTTGATTCAAGAAAATATGAAGGAAGTTAAATTTCACAATAGAAGAAGGATAAAAGCCCATGCTGAACTAATCAAAATTCCAACAAATTTCATGTATTTGAATCAAATTAAAAGACAAAGCCAAAGCAAAAAGAAAGAGTTCATAAAAATGTTGAGTTTCATATACGTTAACTCAAAAAAGTCTACACACTTTGTTATAAGTCTGAAATTGATTTCTGAAACTAAATTGTAAACTGGATAAACTCATCTTTAACAGAAAAAGTTTGAAAAATGTATTGTATTCACAATTAATATGTTCTAAGGCAATACGTCTAGTAAAAATTGCATTTCTATGTACCTTGATTCAAAAAAATATGAAGGAAGTCAAATTTCACAATAGAAGAAAGATGAAAGACCAAGAAGAACTAATCCAAATCCTAACAAATTTCATCTATCTTGAATCAAATAGAAAGACAAAGCCAACACAAAAAGAAAGAGTTCATAAAAATGTTGAATTTTATATACGTTAACTCAAAAAAGTCTACACATTTCGTTATAAGTCGGAAATATATTTCCGTGACTAAATTGTAAACTAGATAAACTCATCTTTAACAGAAAAAGTTTGAAAAATCTATTTTAATCACAAATTATATGTTCTAAGGAATTATGTCTAGTAAAAATTGGATTTCTATGAACGTTAATTCAAGAAAATATGGAGGAAGCCAAATTTCACAATAGAAGAAGGATGAAAAACCAGCAAGAACAACAAATTTCATCTATCTTGAATCAAATAGAAAGACAAAGCCAACAACATATAAAGAAAAAGTTCATAAAAATGTTGAATCTTATATACGTTAACTCCAAAAAGCCTACACTCTTCGTTATAAGTCGGAAATTGATTTCTCAGACTAAATTGTAAACTAGATGAACTCAAATTTAACAGAAAAAGTTTGAGAAATGTGTTATAATCACAATTAATATGTTCTAAGGAAATACGTCTAGAAAATATTGCATTTCTATGTACGTTGATTCAAAAAAATATGAAGGAAGTCAAATTTCACAATAGAAGAAGGATGAAAGACCAAGAAGAACTAATCCAAATCCTAA